>NW_026968009.1:0-141111 GCF_028390025.1 Pseudophryne corroboree | reverse complement strand
CAGTCCCTCTACCAAAACACGTCTTTTGGTGGTTTTGCGGTGTTGTTATAACTACATGGTGACGATACTGTAGCACAGAGATTTTCAACCATTTACAACTCACGTCACACAGAACAAGATTTAAATATTGACAAGGCACACTGAAATATAATGGTGATGCATGGTGCAGTATCGTGTCCTAGGATGTCATGTCGCAGCTTCTCCATAGGTAACGCCTGAACAGGCCCGGTGACAGGGGGGACAAAGGGGACACTTGTTCAGGGCTCCAAGTATTAAGAACAGAAATAATGGGGCCACAGTGCCAATATTGCTTTTTAAAGTGTATCCACCAACTGCTCAATTTAAGCAGGAAAACAATTAACAGGCCAACTAAACCCTCCCCCCTCCTTTTACCCCATCACTTTGTCCAGTCCCTGTGGTCAATACTGTATTGCCATTATTATGCATGTTGCTGTGCTGGCCCTTTTCTGAATGTCCCTGCCACCGCCACCGAAGAGCTGGATTGCCCAGTATGAAAACCACCTGCCGGCCTCACTGACGGTCCGAGTCAAAGGCTCCATTTTTTTTAAAGATCCCTCTGCCAAGTTAAGGGGGGGTTGAGGGGGCCCCAGAGATATCAGTGCACTGGGCCCCGAGATTTCTGTTGCTGGCCCTGACCCTCAGGGGCGTATCTACCCCTTGGCCAGGATGGCACTTGCCAGGGGCACCATCCAGCTGTGCCAACCGTGGCTAAGGGATAGAGTTCTGCAGTCTCGAAAGTGCGCTATGGCAATCAGCGTGGGACTGACCAATTAGACGGTGAGGGAAGGATACTGAAATTGTCCCAACCCTGTTACAGTTTGAAACGCCCCTCAACTGCTGTCCACTGCTTCACTCCTAGCTCTGCCCCTTTGAAATTATTAATCCCTACCCCCCGGTAGGCGGAGTTCTCCAGGCCCATACTCAGGAGTCACCACTGCTGTACATTATGTGCCGGTTGTAGAGGCAGAGCGGGGAACATCAGAGAACGCCACAAATTACACAGTGGGCAAGGAGATGGCTGGAGACAGCTGCACAGCCATGCCTTGCAAGTTCGAGAGAGCTGTTGAATTTCAGCACTTCAAGTCAGAGCCTGCCCCCTGCTGCCCAAGCAGTCCGTGACAGTTAGTGTCAAGGAGGGGGGGATTTGTGCATGTGTGCTATCAGTGTGTGTGTGGGGGGGTTGGAGGATGTGTGTGACTGTGAGGGAGCTGTCAGTGTCAGTGGGGAGAGGAGCAGGAGGGAGTTGTCAGTGTGTGGAAGTGATGAGAGTTGTCAGTACTGGGGAAATGTGTGTGTGTGTGTGTGTACTAGATTTAGGAGTGTGTGTTTGTGAGAGGTTTCAGTTGGGGAATTAGAGTTCATACAGTAATTAAATGTTTTCATATTGAGAACTACATCTCCCAGCATATACAGTGTGCTGGGAAAGCTAACAAGCTTTATTTAAAAGTTTAAAAAACATTGCTTTTATGACTGCAATGGTTAAAAAGGGAGAGCTATAAATCAATTTATTAGTGAATGATCGCAGTTTGAGCTGTTACATTTTACTGAACCACCTATCCCTCCACACTCACTACCTGTCCTCAGGATACATTTACCATCCCGGCAGACGGTATACCGGCGGTCATTTGACCGATGTTGGAATCCTGACACCACTTGGGAGACTGGTGCCGGCACACAGACAGCCAACATCCCGAAGGCGAGTATTGGAGGGAGGGTTAGGACCGGGGGAGCGGGTGTTAGGGAAGGCACTAGGAGGGGGGGGGGGGGTTAGTCCTAGCTGCCACCCCCTGAGGGTTAGCCCTATCCGCCACCCCCCCAGAGGGTTAGGATTAGGTATCATGTGACTGCTGGAATCCCGAGCGCCGGATGCCATACCCAACCCCCTTTACTTTTTCAGGCATTTCTATCTCTCCTCTCTCTATGGTGTTCCGATTGCCCACTTTCCCTTGTGCTTTTCTCTCTCTCTCTCTCTCTCTCCTTTGTTTAGAGCATCAGTTTCTGTAGTCCACTTTATCCTTATTTTTTCCAGTGTTTCACTATCTCTCTGATGTAATGAGGATGTATGGTCTAGAGGGATCAGTAATGCATTGTACTGTATAGAGGCGTCAGGGATGTAGCGTAGGGTATAGAGGCGTCAGGGATGTAGCGTAGGTTATAGAGGCATCAGGAATGTAGCGTAGGGAATAGAGGCATCAGGGATGTAGCGTAGGGTATAGAGGCGTCAGGGATGTAGCATAGGGAATAGAGGCGTCAGGGATGTAGCGTAGGGAATAGAGGCGTCAGGGATTAAGCTTAGGGAATATAGGCATCAGGGATGTACTAGCAGGTATATAGAGGTCAGTGTACTGTATAGAGGGGTCAGTAATGCAGTGATGGTTATAGAAAGGTCAGTGATGTAGTGTAGGGTATAGAGGGGTCAGTTATGTAGTGTGGGGTAAAGAGGGGTCAGTAAAGATACTAAGCTGAAGTACTTAGAACACTTCTTGAATTAAGACACAACCAGCAAGAAAAAGTATGCAATATGGGTGAAAAGGCAAATGTCAGAGGTCTGATACAAGTAACCAGCTCCACACCTTGCACCACATAGCGTTATGTTAAACTGGGATATGTTCTTTTTTGGTGTGTGTGTGTGTGTGTGTGTGTGTGTGGGGGGGGGGGGGTGCCAAAGGAAATTTTTGCCATTGGCTCCTTTGGTCTAGAACCAGCCCTGATCACAAAATATTTTTGTCTAAGCAGACTGGACACTGATCAGCGTTGGCTCATTCTCAGCCCCCCGCCCAGCCTCTGCTGCCAACAGACTGCTATTAGCTAGTTAACCTTCTGCCTTCCCTATCTATGACACAGACTGCTGCTAATGCTACCAGACTGTTCCCAGTGGCTTCACACCAACAGTGAATCCCAGCCGATGATGTAGGGCAGCGTGTGGGGGAGGGGGTCAGTTGCTGTGGCTCCAACATGGTAACCGCCAATGGACTGCAATGCTTTATCGAAAGGGGGGGCGCCAGTCCCTTACTTTGCCAGGGGCGCTTGGACCCCTAGCTACACCTCTGTTGACCCTAACCGATACCCCTAAACTAACCATAATTCCTGCAGTAAAAATCCATGTTTCTATGTATATAGGGGGTCATTCCGAGTTGATCGCATGCTGCCGTTGTTCGCTGCGTAGCAATCAGTTGAAAAAAAATGGCTAATCTGTGCATGCGCATGCTCCGTAATGTGCATGCGCATCGTACGGGTACAAAGTCCATTGTGGTTTTGCACTAGTTCTAGCGATTATTCCAATCACAGAACAGGCCACAAGGAGATTGACAGAAAGAGGGCGTTTCTGGGTGTCAACTGACCGTTTTCAGGGAGTGCTTGGAAAAATGCAGGCGTGGCAGAAGAAATGCAGACGTGGCTGGGCATTCGCTGGATGGGTGCGTGACATCAAAAGCCGTCCCTCGGTTGTTAGAATCAACGCACACGAAGTGTAACTACAGTGCTGGTCTTATTTTGAAACGATTTTGCAGGCGCTCTGCTGCTCAAGTGTTCGCACTTCTCCAAAGTGAATATACACTCTCCAGTGGGCAGCGACAATGCGTTTGCATGGCTGCTAAAAACTGCTAGCGAGCAATCAACTCAGAATGACCCCCATAGTGTATTGCAAGAAAATATCTGTAAATCCAATGGTACCGTAAGTGCGGTATATACTCGCACTTCTTTGCGGGGTGAGAACATCTCCCCTAAGTGAAGTCAGCCCTATGAATAGAGTTTGTGTGATCCCTGTGCAGCAGTCACAGAAAGGGTTCATCTCTGCAGTTTGTCACTCAAATTACATTGCTGCATTTTTTCTAGAAGTGGATCTGAGAGCTGTTACCCGCAGACCAGCTACAATAATTATCCTGGGTACTCACTAGACCAGTGGTTCTCAAACTGCACCCTGGGGTGCCTCAGGACACTTGCAGGGGTGCCTTGGATTGGTGGTCCAGGACCAATTCAAAATATTTATAGTTAGTGTTATAGGCAAAACCAGTGCTGTTGGCTGGCAATCATAACATATGTGCACAAGCAGAAGCAAATCCTGTCCCCTACCAAAGGGCCAGTGCTAGGGTGTTTGGCGCCTCCCTGCAAACTATTAATTTGGGCCCTCTCTCCAATACTTAATAAAGGGACAGTGCGCTCCTTAAAAAAAGAAGGTGTGGTATCACAAGGAAGGGGCATGGCCACACAATAGCACCCCAAATCAAAATACGCCACACAGTAGCACTATCTTATTGTCATTACACCGCATGTAATAATAATAATAATAATACCCACAGTCGCAGTGCCCTTTATACACATAACCACCATATCAGTGCAGCTTACACACATAATGCCAACAGTAGCAGTGCCCCTTCTACACATGCCCACGGTGGCAATCCTTTACATGGCAAATATCAACCTGGTTTTGCCATGTAAAGGATTGCCACTTTAAAAACAAACAATCAAAAAAAAAAAAAAAAAAACCAACAGGAAAAAACACAAAATCTCTCACTTTCTGATTCTCACACCCTATTACATTCCTCCCTATATATTTAAATGTTTCTATTACTGTATGTTCCCTCTTCCCTTCTCCAAACTATACACATCAACATTTTTTAGTATTTCCAGGTAAGTTTTGTGATGTAGGCCATGCACAATTTTAGTTGCCCTAATGTATTTACAGCCTTCTGGAGATATGGCTTCTGGAACTGAACACAGGATTCTAAATGTGGCTGTACCAAGGACCTATACAGTGGCATTACAGGTTGAGTATCCCTTATCCAAAATGCTTGGGACCAGAGGAATTTTGGATATCGGATTTTTCTGTATTTTGGAATAATTGCATACCATAACGAGATATTATGGTGATGGGACCTAAATCTAAGCACAGAAGGCATTTATGTTTCATATACACCTTATACACACAGCCTGAAGGTCATTTTAGCCAATATTTTTTATAACTTTGTGCATTAAACAAAGTGTGTGTACATTCACAGAATTCATTTATGTTTCATATACACCTTATACACACAGTCTGAAGTTCATTTAATACAATATTTTTAATAACTTTGAGTATTAAACAAAGTTTGTGTACACTGAGCCATCAAAACACAAAGGTTTCACTATCTCAGTCTCACTCAAAAAAGTCCGTATTTCGGAATATTCCGTATTTCGGAATATTTGGATATGGGATACTCAACCTGTATTACTTTTTTCTGCTACTGGTTCTTTAACCTATGCAAACAAGCATCTGACTTGCCTTTCCTATTGCTTTGTTACATTGCTTACCTGAAATAGTAATACTTAGATAGCTTTCCTCTTGCCATTATAATGCCCTTAATATTATAGTTAGCCTTTGCATTTTTGAGACGTGTATGATTTTGCATTTTTTGGCATTAAATGTTGCCATGTTCTTGACCATTCCTCTAGTCCAGGGGCGGAACTGCCAGAGACAACGGAGTCAGTTGCCGCCGGGCTCCAGCCCTAAAGGGGCTTCCTCCATTGCCCCCCGGCTGTTACGTGCCCTTCCTACTAAATAGACAAAGGCGCTACCAGCAGGGTCTCGCAGTTTGTACATTCCATGCCGTAACACCCTTCTTTCCACCTTCACAATGAAGCTATTGGTACTTTGCAAAAAAAAAAATTATTAGCATTGCAACTCAGCAGATCAATGCAGTGTGCAGCCACACACTCCATATATCTGCTCAGCCACAAAGCTGATTATTTCTTCACAAAGTACAAGGTGAGCTCCAAATAGAATTCTCTAGCTTAGATTATACCTTTCTATGCAAGGGTAAATAGCTCAATTGTTTGACTGCAATGCCACAGGAAATGGTTTGGATCCAAGACAGTGTGACTGAATAATAAAGAAACCTTAAGATGAGTTCATGAATGTTGTATAAGTATTAGTGAGAGAAGGGGTCAGGAGCATGCTAGGCTGCAAAAAATAAGGTAGGCTGCAAGTGAAAGTAATGATCTCCTATATATTTTCCCAGATCTGTCACTCTGTGTGGCTAACTCTGGGGGAAGTCACAGCAATGGGCGGAGACGGCAACTGCAGGACGATACACCAGTGCCAGCAGCAGACCGTAACAAAGTGACAGATCAGGGAGAATATATAGGAGGTAGGGAGGTGGCCATGGTACATGGCTGGCCAAGGGACACTAGCTCATGTACCCCTTTATCACTGAGGCTGGCCACCAAGGATGGACCTGTCACCAGTGCACATGCAATAACCTCTTCTGATGCCCTCTTTGCAACTCAGATTGCCCATTGCTCCCCTTCGCTAACAGTCCACAAAGTTTCCCCATCTCACGATCTGCCTCCTCACCCCCACTTTCATCTCTACAGCACACGCGCATATCATACAAGATCCCATCATGCGTACGTAGGTCTGAAATGCAGGAGGGAGGTTGGGGGGAGATTGGCATGCGCCAGCAACACCACACAGCTCACTGTGACCACAGTGGAGAGGCGCTGCAACAGGACAATACACCAACCTCAGAGCAAGGAACTGCGTCGGTCAGGAGGAGAACTATTTCAATAGCATAAAAAGGTTAATGCGTCCCACCCTATGGACACCAGACTCATCAAGTCACTGTTGCCAGAGTCTCATACAATGACTCTGAACCTCTAAGCACACTATTTGACTGTCCACACCCTGCTGTGCCTATTACCCATCTCCTCCACCACCCTCAACACTGACCCACACATCATTCACCCACAAAGATACAATAAAGGTAGTTTGGATAAATTAGCTAAATGAAATGGATTTAACCAATTTATCTAAATGACCATTTTTGGATGTTTTCCAGTGTTTGTGAGCAAATGGTCAATTGTAATTTGCTGCCACATATTAGCATAATTTTGTTTCAACTAGAAAAAAAAATTGGACAGATAATCTAAGTGTGGATCCAGTTTAAAGGTCCGTATTCACGGCCCGATTTTGGGGAGAGATGTGTGCTGAGCGAACTGCTCAGCACACATCTCTCCCCCCGCTCAGCACAGCGTGATGTGTGCTGAGCGTACGGGGGGTGGGGGGGGCGCTCATTTCACCCCCTGTGTAGGGCATTCTGTGTGTATCCAGCTTAACAGGAGTGAGCATCATACAACTACTGACTTGCGAGTAACTATACAGCAGCTCCATACCTTGTGACTTGAAGAAACACCAGTTAACCCCGGGAATGCTGCAGTCAAAGCAACAATTCCTCTTCTTACATTCCGCTGCACTTATTGTGGGGTAGCCGCAATCCCTTCTGCTGTACGGTTCCACATTACATTGTTTCTTGTCACTTCCTGTTGATGCAGTAAGGAAACATCCAAGAATTACAGCAGCTTAGTTTTTTTTTTTTTTTAACTGGGGCAATTTAGCTAGATCACAGGGCAATTTAGCTCCTTTGGTCCTTTTTTAGGACCAGTTAATCAGACAGTTGAGCAAACTGAAAAACAGCTAACAGGAAATTTCCACTTAAATGGTATTTTCTAATCTTATCTGACCATGACTAAGAATAAAGGATGCACAAGATAAACTCTTAGAGCCATGGACCTTATCCATGTTTAAGCTCCATCAAATCTGTAATCAATAGCACTACATGCTCCCACTTTACCACTGTACTATATACTCTACCTGTGTTTTTAAGGTAAAAACACCATTTAACCCCAGTGACACTTGAATTAAAGCAGCAGCCTCTGGAATAGCATTCCTTAGCATTAATCCCAGGAAATCTGCAATCTTCACGCTCTTTGATAGCCATGCTACATTGCTGTTTACTTGGATGGAGCAGAGAGCACAACATCAGGACATAGGAAATATTACAATGCATGATAAGAAAGGTGTGAGCTCTACAGCAAGGCCTCTAACCCTTTGCCAGTGCCAAATACATAGGGCTTAACTCAGATCTGATCACAGCAGCAAATTTATTAGCTAAAACCATGTACACTGCAGGGGGGGGGGGGGGTATATAATATGTGCAGAGAGAGTTAGATTTTGGTGCGGTGTGTTCAAACTGAAATCTAAATTGCAGTGTAAAAACAAAACAGCCAGTATTTACCCTGCACACAAACAATATAACCCACCTAAATCTCTCTGCAAATGTTATATCTGCCCCCCCCCCCCCCCCCATCCCTGCAGTGCACATGGTTTTGCCCACTAGCTAACAAATTTGCTGCATCTGGGAATTACAGCAGCTTAATATTTCTTTTTACAGAAGGTTCAGCAAATTAAATTATTTAGTGAAATACTGTAATCATAACAGTTACAGGGATATTGTAGGTAGATTTATTGTCAGTGGATAAATGTAAAAATTAAACCCTTAGGCATAGTTCCAAAATGCTGTCATTGCAATCCAGATTTTAAGGATATCATGCTTGAGCACAGGTGACTTAATTAGAACTTCGGTCAATGTGAATTAACCATTGGACTCAACCATGGTTATCCTTAAAACCCAGGGGTCTATTTAAGATCGATCTTAATCGATGTTGGGCTTCCAGGTTGAAAAAAACACACACATTTACTAACATTTTAAAATTTATATAAAAAAATCATCTGTTCGTAAATGCAGTGCACATGGTTTTGCCCAACTGCTAACAAAAATCCTGCTGCGATCAACTCAGAATTACCCCCCATGGCCCTCATTCCGAGTTGTTCGCTCGCAAGCTGCTTTTAGCAGCATTGCACACGCTAAGCTGCCGCCTACTGGGAGTGAATCTTAGCATCTTAAAATTGCGAACGAAAGATTTGCAATATTGCGATAAGACATCTCTGTGCAGTTTCTGAGTAGCTCGAGACTTACTCTGCCAGTGCGATCAGTTCAGTGCTTGTCGTTCCTGGTTTGACGTCATAAACACACCCAGCGTTCGCCCAGACACTCCTCCGTTTCTCCAGCCACTCCCGCGTTTTTCCCAGAAACGGTAGCATTTTTTCCCACACGCCCCTAAAGCGGCCTGTTTCCGCCCAGAAACACCCACTTCCTGTCAATCACATTGCGATCACCAGAACGATGAAAAAACCGTGAGTAATATTCCTAACTGCATAGCAAATTTACTTGGCGCAGTCGCAGTGTGAACATTGCGCATGCGCATTAAGCGGAAAATCGCTGCGATGCGAAGAAAATTACCGAGCGAACAACTCGGAATGACCACCTATGTGCACTGCAGGGAAGGCAGATTTAACATGTGCAGAGAGAGTTAGATTTGGGTGTGGTGTGTTCAATCTGCAATCTAATTTGCAGTGTAAAAATAAAGCAGTCAGTATTTACCCTGCACAGAAACAAAATAACTCACCCAAATCTAACTCTTTCTGCACATGTTATATCTGCCTCCCCTGCAGTACACATGGTTTTGCCCAACTGCTAACAAAATTCCTGCTGCGATCATCTTGGAATTACCCCCATCGATTGATGTTTTCACACTGCTCGTGTATATAAGACATATAGGGCCTAATTCAGTTTGGATCGTAATACGCGTTCCAACCGCAAAAACTATGAAGAGGATGGGGGCATATACGCAGGGTCCATCCTGTGCGTGTGCCTACATTTTCTCCGGGTGCCCCGCAGAAAATGCGAATGCCTCTGCCTGTCAATCAGTAGAGGGCGTACCTTCGCAGGTATATCGCGATCATGAGCCATGTCTCCCATTTTTGTCATTATAGGTGCTCTGTGAGCTGCTGGCCATGCCCCAGCCCCTCTGTCTCCCGTGAATAGACATTGAGGCTTATTCAGACCAGATCGCTTCAATTTATTTTCACCCAGCGGGCAATCTGGTCTGCACTGCACATGCGTATGCGCCACAATGCGTAAGTGCGACGGTCCGGAGATCACAAGAAGATTGACAAGAAGAGGGTGTTTGTGTGGGTGGCAACTGAATGTTTCTAGGGAGTGTCCGGAAAAACACTGGAGGGACCCGGCGTTTTGTGGGAGGATTTGTGACGTCACCTCAATGGCTGAGTAAGTGCTGAGCTGTGCAGCTCTTGTGCACATGTGATCACACACCTGCACAGCAAATTTTCCCTTCCGCTGTAGGCGGCAACTACCTGATTACAGGGATGCAAAAAACACACCCTAGCGATCAGGTCTGAATTACCCACAATGTGCATATTTGCAGAGCAACAAGCTACAGGGAGCCTTCCACCCCCCCCACCTTCCCCATGGGAAGGGGGGGGGGGGGGTTGTTTGGGTTAGCTGGACATTCCCCCAAAAAGTGACTGTCCTGCAAAAATTGGGATAGTTGGGAGGTATGTTCAAATACATTTATTGTTTTGCATGCAGGGTAAATACTGGCTTCTTTGACATTTAGCCACAAATGCTGCACAGCTGAATTACAGTATTACACTGCAATTAACAGTTATGCTAGGACATTCCCCCTCCCAAATCTACCTCTCTCTGCATGTTACATCTGTCCCACAGTGGCGTGCGGTGAGGTCAGTGGCTAGTGAGGCACTACAGCCATAATGTCCGCCGAATCCTGCCGATGACCCTTAGCCAATGCCCGCTACTGCCTCTGAGCCGATACCCGCTGCCACCGCCAATGGCTTACAAACTCGCCCACAATCAACTGACCCAGCCCTCCACCACTAATTTCTATCTCAGTCCGATGCCGCCAATGCCCGCTGCCTGCCTGCTCATTGTTCTCGTTATATATTATAAATTTTTAAAGAAAAAAAAAATGAGTGTTTGGGACTGGGAAGGGTGAGGGAGGAGGACATGAATGCAATTTTGTTGTCCAGGGCTTCCATTAACTTAAAGGAGAAGGGTCTGAATGGGTTAAAAAAAATGTGTGAGGTCCCCCCTCCTTAGTATAACCAGCCTCGGGCTCTTTGAGCCGGTCCTGGTTATTTAAATACTGGGGGGAAAATTGGACAGGGGTTCCCCGTATTTAGACAACTAGCACCGGGCTCTTAGACCGGTCCAGGTTCCAAAAATACGTGGGACAATAGATGTAGGGGTCCCCCATATTTTTAAAACCAGCACCGGGCTCCACTAGCCAGAGAGATAATGCCACAGCCGGGGGACACTTTTATGTAGGTCCCTGCGGCCCTGGCATTACCCCTCCAACTAGTCACCCCTGGCCGGGGTTCCCTGGAGGAGTGGGGACCCCTTAAATCAAGAGGTTCCTCCCCTCGAGGCACCCAAGGGCCAGGGGTGAAGCCCGAGGCTGTCCCCAGCACCCCTGGGTGGTGGGTGCCGGGCTGATAGCCATGTGTGTAAAAAAAGAATATTGTTTTTTCGTTGTGGAACTACAAGGCCCAGCAAGCCTCCCCCGCTTGCTGGTACTTGGAGAACCTCAAGTACCAGCAGGCGGGGAAATAACGGGCTTGCTGGTACCTGTAGTTCTACAACAACAAAAAATACCCAAATAAAAACACAAACACACACAGCGTGACAGTAAAATTATTGAGACAGGCTGTAGCATGTGGGTGCATGTAACCCTATAAAAGTGATGGATTGGGTGACTATTACAATACCCACTGTTGCTGTCTGAAAAATGATGGATTTATAGATTGCTCTGCCGAGACATGTTTTTTTCTAAAATGCACCACAGGTATGGATGGATAGTATACTTGACGACACAGAGGTAGGTAGAGCAGTGGCCTACTGTACCGTAATGCTATATATTATATTATTTATTATTATTATTATTATCCTTTATTTATATGGCGCCACAAGGGTTCCGCAGTGCCCAATTACAGAGTACATAAACAAATAATCAAACAGGAAAACAGCAACTTACAGTTGACGACAATATAGGACAAGTACAGGGTAAATAAACATAGCTACATCAGCAGATGACACTGGAATAAGTATCAGGTGGCAGAAGACTGCTGGATTTGGTGCAGCTGAAGATTATTAAAGTAAGAAAAGAGTAAGCACATGAGGGAAGAGGGCCCTGCTCGTGAGAGCTTACATTCTAAAAGAGAGGGGTAGACAGACAGGGGTGAGACAGATGGGGTACATAGAGAGCATGGAACAGAGGTTTAGGATGAGATTTGGCTGGGTTTGGTGAAGAAGTGGGTCTTGAGAGCCCGTTTGAAGTTTTGTAGAGAGGTGGAGAGTCTGAGGGGGAGAGGTAGGGAATTCCAGAGAAGTGGTGCAGCACGTGAAAAATCTTGGAGGTAGGAGTGGGAGGAAGTAATCCGTAGGCAGGAGAGTCGGTGTGCATTAGCAGAGCGAAGAGGACGGGTGGGAGTGTAAAGCGAGATAAGATCAGAGATGTAGATGGGAGAGGAGTGGGTGAGGGCTTTGTAAGCAAGTGTGAGAAGCTTGAAATGGATTCTGAAAGGGAAGGGGAGCCAGTGAAGGACTAGTAAGAGAGGAGAGGTGGACGTAGTGCATTTGGTGAGGAAAATGAGCCGGGCAGCAGCATTGAGGATAGATTGGAGTGGAGAGAGGTATTTGTCAGGAATGCCAGTCAGGAAGAGATTACAGCAGTCCAGTCTGGAGATGACCAGTGAGTGGATAAGAGTCTTAGTAGCATCCTGGGTCAGAAAAAGTCTGATCCTGGAAATATTTTTTAGATGAAAACGGCAGGTTTGTGAGAGGTGCTGAATGTGTCGTTTGAAGGAGAGGGAGGAGTCAAGGATTACTCCAAGACAGCGCGCTTGGGGGGTAGAGGAGATAGTAGTGCCATCAATAGATAATGAGATTGTAGGAGGTGAGATTATGCGGGAGGGAGGGAAGATGATCAGCTCGGTCTTAGACATGTTAAGTTTAAGAAAGCGCTGGGACATCCAGGAAGAGATAGCAGAGAGACAGTTGGAGATACGAGTGAGGAGAGTAGGGGAGAGGTCTGGAGAGGAAAGATAGATTTGAGTGTCATCAGCATAGAGATGATATTGGAAACCAAAAGAACTAATGAGCTTACCTAGTGAGGACGTATAGAGAGAGAAGAGAAGAGGACCAAGGACAGAACCTTGGGGTACCCCTACAGTTAGTGGAAGTGAGGGGGAGGTGGAGTCATGAGAGGAGACAGAGAATGAACGGTCAGAAAGGTAGGACGACAACCAAGAGAGGGCAGTGTTACGCAGACCAATGGAGTGAAGGATTTGCAGTAGGAGAGGATGGTCCACAGTGTCAAAAGCAGCAGAGAGATCAAGTAGAATAAGTAGAGAGTAGTGTCCCTTAGATTTAGCAGCATGGAGGTCATTGCATACTTTTGTAAGGGCAGTTTCAGTGGAGTGGAGAGGACGGAATCCAGACTGGAATGGGTCAAGCAGTGAGTGTGAGGAAAGAAAGGAAGTAAGGCGGTTGTAGACAATACGCTCAAGGAGTTTGGAGGCAAAAGGGAGGAGAGAGATGGGTCGGTAGTTGGATAGAGTGTTTGGATCAAGGGTAGGTTTTTTAAGAATAGGAGAGATGAGAGCGTGCTTGAAGGCAGAGGGGACAGTGCCTGATGAGAGGGAGAGATTGAGAAGGTGGGAAAGATGGGAACAAGCAGAAGAAGAGAGGTGGCAAAGGAGGCGGGAGGGGATAGGGTCAAGTGGGGAGGTGGTGAGGGGACAGGAACGAATGAGGGCCATGACTTCCTCTCCAGATGCATGGGAGAAAGATGACAGAGTTGGTGCGAGGGATGGGGAGGGTTGGTAAGGGATGGGAGAAGGCTGGTTACTGATAGTCTGGTGTGATGTGATGTCCTGATGTATGGAGTCAATTTTGGATGTGAAGTAAGTGGCAAAGTCAAGAGCAGAGAGTGAGGAAGGGAGACGAGGTGGAGGTGGGCAGAGGAGTGAGTTGAGAGTGGCAAAGAGGCGCCGGGGGTTGGAAGACTGGGAGGAGATGAGGTTCTTGAAGTATGACTGTTTAGCAAGAGAAAGGGCAGCACTGAAGGATGAGAGCATAAGTTTGAAATGGAGGAAGTCTGCCTTAGAGCGTGATTTCCTCCAGTGTCGCTCAGCAGTACATGAGCATTTTTGCAGATATCTGGTGCATTTGGTGTGCCAGGGTTGAGGTGTTAATTTGCAAGGGTGAATAGTGGTTGGTGGAGCAACAGAGTCAAGAGCAGAAGTAAGGGAAGCATTGTATGTGGAAGTGGCTTGTTCAGGGCATGAGAGAGAGAGAATAGGAGAGAGAAGTGAGTCAAACAGGGAGGAAAGGAATGTGGTGTCAATAGCTTCAATGTTACGCTTAGTGATGGTAGCCTTAGGAGGTAGAGATGGGGAAGTCGAGAGAGATAGGTTGAAGGAGAGCAGGTGGTGGTCAGAGAGGGGAAATGGGGAGTTGGAAAAATCAGAAATATCACAGCGGTGAGTGAAGACCAGATCCAGTGAGCTCCCATTCACATGGGAGGGTGAGGAGGTCCACTGGGAGAGACCAAGTGAAGAGGTGAGGTTAAGGAGTTTAGAGGCAGGGGATTGTGTGGGGATGTCAATAGGGATGTTGAAATCGCCTAGGATAATGGTGGGAATGTCAGAAGAGAGGAAGTGAGGAAGCCAGGAAGCAAAGTTATGGAGTCAAATCCCCATAGGAGGGGGAAAAGAAAAAGAAACCAGATACATTTAAGGTGCACTCATCCAACTACTGAATCATTAATACAATTATTATTATGACACACATATATCCCCAATAATAGTATCAAGTAGGGGCTTGAATGCTCAGTGATCTTAATTACTATAGAGGTTTATTTAATTGTGTATTTATACGGGACTCAATTGTCCTTTATTGAAAATAGAGCGAAATATTAAAATTCATAAAATAAAGAATAAATAGAGGGTGACAGAAAGTAAACTAATGTGAATAAAGATTTAAAAACAAAGCTAATGTGTGTCTCCCTTCATATATTTTATTGTGTTTATTACAGTTGTGCACTTGCACACATATATTTGCGCAGCACTGTAACAGTGCTATACTTATATGAGACCTGCAGTTTTTGTATTCATTTGAGCCTGCTATGCTGTGATAGAGGGAGATCTGCTGTCTCGCTAGAAAGTTGCAAACTGTTACATAAATTGTAACCAGATTATATTTAAGTAAGAATATGCAACACAAGATCTCCACTCCTGCCCCTTAGGCTGTGAATATGGTTACTTGTTTCTGATATTATGAATTAAGGAGTGAAACAAGGTTGCTGAATATGTAACCTTTGCCTGAAACTCTGAGATGTCATATGGTGCAGGAAATGCTGATATATTATTGTGTTAGAGGGGACTAATAGGGATAATTCCACTGACCTTTATTCACAGCTAACTATTGCAATTAAAGTGCTCTCTGACCTCAGTTACTATTGTTACTGATGCTCAGATACATGTACAAGGTAAATGGATTAAACTATATCCCATGTGATGTTAATAGTATACCATAGTGTTCCACACTGTTCATGTGAGATGGTATAACGTATGTATTTAAGCAGCAGTCATTACTGATGCTCTGCAAGAATTAAATTATGTCCATGCTGGGCATGTTAATAACATTTAAGTATTAGAGGTCATAATCAGATATGTTATAGATTATACATGTCCCAGAGGGTCATGCCCCAATTTGTCAGCAGACTGCAGTGTACATACAATGACGTTAAATATCCACTAAATACAGGGACAATCCAGTGCCTGGCATTGACACCTGTGGTCACACTTATTTATTATTAATATCAGCTCTCCCACAGCACACAAATTAACAGTGTATGAATATATTTTCAAACTGATCTCTAACCCCTAAGATCTCTATTATCTATTAATAGTGTCAGCTATCCCACAGTATATAAAAGGAGCTTCAGGTATATAAATGTATTAGCAGACTCCTCTCTACTATATGCAGGTTTGGCTTCTATTGCCACACTATAGGTCTCATAGGTATACTATATATCATTAGCACAACATTAAACATGAATACTGAAACGGGAGCACATAGCTAAAGCCTATGCGCATTTCACTCCTAACGAGCTTCCTCAGGGCACTATAGTAAACGGCGCCCGCCGGACTAGAAAGTTTTATAGGAGAAGGGGAACAGTGATAGGGCGTGAGAAGCGTAGCCAGCCAATGCCCGCTCATCTCAGTCATTTCAAACCAGACCAAGACAAGAGAGCCGTTAGCGGTTCATCCGTTCCTGAGCCGCTAAGTCGAACACTCGTAAATGCCGTCAGCTGAATTCCACAGCCGCGGCATTGATTACATGCTGAGAGTAACATTCCCCATAATTGGGAGTTAATGGGTATATGGTTAGCACATGTGTCTATGTGTTAATGTTAGATACTCTACCATGATGAAGCAAGATATATATGATTAATCTTATCTATTAGTCTGCAGTTAAACCATCCATCCATTATTGCCCACATTATGACACACTGTCTCAAACGGTTTAAATATACATATGTATGTAATGATAAAAGGTAACAATGTATTACTTCTGTACTGACAATAAAAAATGTGGGGAAAGATTTCCATTATCGATATATAAGTGTATATACCATATTATCAAAAATATATGTGTCTTCAAATAGATAAATAAATAATAATAAATGAGTGCAAAACATAGCCCCAATAGGATGGAATGTATTGCACTACAAATACAAGACTTAACCTAAGTGAGAAAAATAAAATAAAATGTGTGAATATGTATAATTAATGTGGATAATGATAACGTGCACGTGGATACATGTGCAAAAAATTTTTTGGTGACACACTCCATACTAAATTAAAACATCAAAGTGAAAAAAGCAAAAAAACTATGCAGGATACTATTTGTTGCCGTCTTTTTACGGAAGATATCAGTATCAATTTCTCCATTCATCGTTTTAGAGATCTTCAAGTCCAAGAAGTTGACCTCATTCAAATTTATGTCTGATGTAAGTATAAGGCCCAGAGTATTATCATTAAGTGATTGAATGAATTCCTCGAGTAATTCACGTTCACCTTCCCATAGGACCAGAATATCGTCTATGTACCTATGCCACCCGATGATATGCTCTGTATACTTCTCATTAGGTACATTAAACACGAGTTCTTTCTCCCACCACCCCAGGTACAGGTTCGCATACGTGGGCGCACAAGTGCTGCCCATCGCAGTCCCCCGTACCTGGAGGAAGTATTTGTCATCAAAGGTGAAGAAATTTTTTGTTAGAACGAATTCTAAGAGCTGTATAAGGAAGTTGTTAAAGTCTTGGTGTACACCCATATCTAGAAAATATTGCACTGCTTTGATCCCATTGTCATGGCTAATACTAGTGTACAAGGATTCAACATCGCAGACACATAACCAAGTATTTGATGAGAGAGTTATTCCTTCCAACTTATTAAGGATATCCATAGTATCCATTATTATTTATCACAACTAAAATTAAATACTTACCTGTGTAAGAGTACTCCATTTATTACATCTAAAAAAGAATACTTACCTGTGTTCGGATAGATCATATGGTTCCTTTCTTGGATAAGAGATGTTTCTCATATGGGAAGTATAGAATGGTAAGGCACATTATATGGGGCATGATAGAAAAATTATTATTGTTATTTCAAATAAATAATAATTCATCATTTTTTATCACTATGGAGCTAATCCACATCTTATTTTGTCTACATTATATCAAACAGTATGTTCATAATCTTTTATTCAATCTCAATAAGGGGTATAGAATACGCAATATCGGGGGAATATTTTGGAAGCTTTTTCGTTTAATTAATATATGTATGGATCCTATATCAATGTTATGTACGGATTATAAATGAATACAGGATATCTTTGTGGCACAAGATAACCTGCCACTAAAAGTATATATCACCAGTCACTTTCACTATGTCACTATTAGAAGTATATATTACTGATCACCTTCACTATGTCCACATGACAGATTAATAAAGAGCGTATCTAACATACTCTGCAGCCTGGGGATATATATTTCTCCTCACACTTTATATTAAGTAACATTACACTAATACCACACATTAAAATCACATGCACTTATTACATGATGTAATTTTTAATGGATAGTTTTTTTGCTTTTTTCACTTTGATGTTTTAATTTAGTATGGAGTGTGTCACCAAAAAAAATTTTGCACATGTATCCACGTGCACGTTATCATTATCCACATTAATTATACATATTCACACATTTTATTTTATTTTTCTCACTTAGGTTAAGTCTTGTATTTGTAGTGCAATACATTCCATCCTATTGGGGCTATGTTTTGCACTCATTTATTATTATTTATTTATCTATTTGAAGACACATATATTTTTGATAATATGGTATATACACTTATATATCGATAATGGAAATCTTTCCCCGCATTTTTTATTGTCAGTACAGAAGTAATACATTGTTACCTTTTATCATTACATACATATGTATATTTAAACCGTTTGAGACAGTGTGTCATAATGTGGGCAATAATGGATGGATGGTTTAACTGCAGACTAATAGATAAGATTAATCATATATATCTTGCTTCATCATGGTAGAGTATCTAACATTAACACATAGACACATGTGCTAACCATATACCCATTAACTCCCAATTATGGGGAATGTTACTCTCAGCATGTAATCAATGCCGCGGCTGTGGAATTCAGCTGACGGCATTTACGAGTGTTCGACTTAGCGGCTCAGGAACGGATGAACCGCTAACGGCTCTCTTGTCTTGGTCTGGTTTGAAATGACTGAGATGAGCGGGCATTGGCTGGCTACGCTTCTCACGCCCTATCACTGTTCCCCTTCTCCTATAAAACTTTCTAGTCCGGCGGGCGCCGTTTACTATAGTGCCCTGAGGAAGCTCGTTAGGAGTGAAATGCGCATAGGCTTTAGCTATGTGCTCCCGTTTCAGTATTCATGTTTAATGTTGTGCTAATGATATATAGTATACCTATGAGACCTATAGTGTGGCAATAGAAGCCAAACCTGCATATAGTAGAGAGGAGTCTGCTAATACATTTATATACCTGAAGCTCCTTTTATATACTGTGGGATAGCTGACACTATTAATAGATAATAGAGATCTTAGGGGTTAGAGATCAGTTTGAAAATATATTCATACACTGTTAATTTGTGTGCTGTGGGAGAGCTGATATTAATAATAAATAAGTGTGACCACAGGTGTCAATGCCAGGCACTGGATTGTCCCTGTATTTAGTGGATATTTAACGTCATTGTATGTACACTGCAGTCTGCTGACAAATTGGGGCATGACCCTCTGGGACATGTATAATCTATAACATATCTGATTATGACCTCTAATACTTAAATGTTATTAACATGCCCAGCATGGACATAATTTAATTCTTGCAGAGCATCAGTAATGACTGCTGCTTAAATACATACGTTATACCATCTCACATGAACAGTGTGGAACACTATGGTATACTATTAACATCACATGGGATATAGTTTAATCCATTTACCTTGTACATGTATCTGAGCATCAGTAACAATAGTAACTGAGGTCAGAGAGCACTTTAATTGCAATAGTTAGCTGTGAATAAAGGTCAGTGGAATTATCCCTATTAGTCCCCTCTAACACAATAATATATCAGCATTTCCTGCACCATATGACATCTCAGAGTTTCAGGCAAAGGTTACATATTCAGCAACCTTGTTTCACTCCTTAATTCATAATATCAGAAACAAGTAACCATATTCACAGCCTAAGGGGCAGGAGTGGAGATCTTGTGTTGCATATTCTTACTTAAATATAATCTGGTTACAATTTATGTAACAGTTTGCAACTTTCTAGCGAGACAGCAGATCTCCCTCTATCACAGCATAGCAGGCTCAAATGAATACAAAAACTGCAGGTCTCATATAAGTATAGCACTGTTACAGTGCTGCGCAAATATATGTGTGCAAGTGCACAACTGTAATAAACACAATAAAATATATGAAGGGAGACACACATTAGCTTTGTTTTTAAATCTTTATTCACATTAGTTTACTTTCTGTCACCCTCTATTTATTCTTTATTTTATGAATTTTAATATTTCGCTCTATTTTCAATAAAGGACAATTGAGTCCCGTATAAATACACAATTAAATAAACCTCTATAGTAATTAAGATCACTGAGCATTCAAGCCCCTACTTGATACTATTATTGGGGATATATGTGTGTCATAATAATAATTGTATTAATGATTCAGTAGTTGGATGAGTGCACCTTAAATGTATCTGGTTTCTTTTTCTTTTCCCCCTCCTATGGGGATTTGACTCCATAACTTTGCTTCCTGGCTTCCTCACTTCCTCTCTTCTGACATTCCCACCATTATCCTAGGCGATTTCAACATCCCTATTGACATCCCCACACAATCCCCTGCCTCTAAACTCCTTAACCTCACCTCTTCACTTGGTCTCTCCCAGTGGACCTCCTCACCCTCCCATGTGAATGGGAGCTCACTGGATCTGGTCTTCACTCACCGCTGTGATATTTCTGATTTTTCCAACTCCCCATTTCCCCTCTCTGACCACCACCTGCTCTCCTTCAACCTATCTCTCTCGACTTCCCCATCTCTACCTCCTAAGGCTACCATCACTAAGCGTAACATTGAAGCTATTGACACCACATTCCTTTCCTCCCTGTTTGACTCACTTCTCTCTCCTATTCTCTCTCTCTCATGCCCTGAACAAGCCACTTCCACATACAATGCTTCCCTTACTTCTGCTCTTGACTCTGTTGCTCCACCAACCACTATTCACCCTTGCAAATTAACACCTCAACCCTGGCACACCAAATGCACCAGATATCTGCAAAAATGCTCATGTACTGCTGAGCGACACTGGAGGAAATCACGCTCTAAGGCAGACTTCCTCCATTTCAAACTTATGCTCTCATCCTTCAGTGCTGCCCTTTCTCTTGCTAAACAGTCATACTTCAAGAACCTCATCTCCTCCCAGTCTTCCAACCCCCGGCGCCTCTTTGCCACTCTCAACTCACTCCTCTGCCCACCTCCACCTCGTCTCCCTTCCTCACTCTCTGCTCTTGACTTTGCCACTTACTTCACATCCAAAATTGACTCCATACATCAGGACATCACATCACACCAGACTATCAGTAACCAGCCTTCTCCCATCCCTTACCAACCCTCCCCATCCCTCGCACCAACTCTGTCATCTTTCTCCCATGCATCTGGAGAGGAAGTCATGGCCCTCATTCGTTCCTGTCCCCTCACCACCTCCCCACTTGACCCTATCCCCTCCCGCCTCCTTTGCCACCTCTCTTCTTCTGCTTGTTCCCATCTTTCCCACCTTCTCAATCTCTCCCTCTCATCAGGCACTGTCCCCTCTGCCTTCAAGCACGCTCTCATCTCTCCTATTCTTAAAAAACCTACCCTTGATCCAAACACTCTATCCAACTACCGACCCATCTCTCTCCTCCCTTTTGCCTCCAAACTCCTTGAGCGTATTGTCTACAACCGCCTTACTTCCTTTCTTTCCTCACACTCACTGCTTGACCCATTCCAGTCTGGCTTCCGTCCTCTCCACTCCACTGAAACTGCCCTTACAAAAGTATGCAATGACCTCCATGCTGCTAAATCTAAGGGACACTACTCTCTACTTATTCTACTTGATCTCTCTGCTGCTTTTGACACTGTGGACCATCCTCTCCTACTGCAAATCCTTCACTCCATTGGTCTGCGTAACACTGCCCTCTCTTGGTTGTCGTCCTACCTTTCTGACCGTTCATTCTCTGTCTCCTCTCATGACTCCACCTCCCCCTCACTTCCACTAACTGTAGGGGTACCCCAAGGTTCTGTCCTTGGTCCTCTTCTCTTCTCTCTCTATACGTCCTCACTAGGTAAGCTCATTAGTTCTTTTGGTTTCCAATATCATCTCTATGCTGATGACACTCAAATCTATCTTTCCTCTCCAGACCTCTCCCCTACTCTCCTCACTCGTATCTCCAACTGTCTCTCTGCTATCTCTTCCTGGATGTCCCAGCGCTTTCTTAAACTTAACATGTCTAAGACCGAGCTGATCATCTTCCCTCCCTCCCGCATAATCTCACCTCCTACAATCTCATTATCTATTGATGGCACTACTATCTCCTCTACCCCCCAAGCGCGCTGTCTTGGAGTAATCCTTGACTCCTCCCTCTCCTTCAAACGACACATTCAGCACCTCTCACAAACCTGCCGTTTTCATCTAAAAAATATTTCCAGGATCAGACTTTTTCTGACCCAGGATGCTACTAAGACTCTTATCCACTCACTGGTCATCTCCAGACTGGACTGCTGTAATCTCTTCCTGACTGGCATTCCTGACAAATACCTCTCTCCACTCCAATCTATCCTCAATGCTGCTGCCCGGCTCATTTTCCTCACCAAACGCACTACGTCCACCTCTCCTCTCTTACTAGTCCTTCACTGGCTCCCCTTCCCTTTCAGAATCCATTTCAAGCTTCTCACACTTGCTTACAAAGCCCTCACCCACTCCTCTCCCATCTACATCTCTGATCTTATCTCGCTTTACACTCCCACCCGTCCTCTTCGCTCTGCTAATGCACACCGACTCTCCTGCCTACGGATTACTTCCTCCCACTCCTACCTCCAAGATTTTTCACGTGCTGCACCACTTCTCTGGAATTCCCTACCTCTCCCCCTCAGACTCTCCACCTCTCTACAAAACTTCAAACGGGCTCTCAAGACCCACTTCTTCACCAAACCCAGCCAAATCTCATCCTAAACCTCTGTTCCATGCTCTCTATGTACCCCATCTGTCTCACCCCTGTCTGTCTACCCCTCTCTTTTAGAATGTAAGCTCTCACGAGCAGGGCCCTCTTCCCTCATGTGCTTACTCTTTTCTTACTTTAATAATCTTCAGCTGCACCAAATCCAGCAGTCTTCTGCCACCTGATACTTATTCCAGTGTCATCTGCTGATGTAGCTATGTTTATTTACCCTGTACTTGTCCTATATTGTCGTCAACTGTAAGTTGCTGTTTTCCTGTTTGATTATTTGTTTATGTACTCTGTAATTGGGCACTGCGGAACCCTTGTGGCGCCATATAAATAAAGGATAATAATAATAATAATAAATAATATAATATATAGCATTACGGTACAGTAGGCCACTGCTCTACCTACCTCTGTGTCGTCAAGTATACTATCCATCCATACCTGTGGTGCATTTTAGAAAAAAACATGTCTCGGCAGAGCAATCTATAAATCCATCATTTTTCAGACAGCAACAGTGGGTATTGTAATAGTCACCCAATCCATCACTTTTATAGGGTTACATGCACCCACATGCTACAGCCTGTCTCAATAATTTTACTGTCACGCTGTGTGTGTTTGTGTTTTTATTTGGGTATTTTTTGTTGTTGTAGAACTACAGGTACCAGCAAGCCCGTTATTTCCCCGCCTGCTGGTACTTGAGGTTCTCCAAGTACCAGCAAGCGGGGGAGGCTTGCTGGGCCTTGTAGTTCCACAACGAAAAAACAATATTCTTTTTTTACACACATGGCTATCAGCCCGGCACCCACCACCCAGGGGTGCTGGGGACAGCCTCGGGCTTCACCCCTGGCCCTTGGGTGCCTCGAGGGGAGGAACCTCTTGATTTAAGGGGTCCCCACTCCTCCAGGGGGTTCACTACGGCTGGCCGGCGGTCGGGCTCCCGGCGCCCAGCATACCGGCGCCGGGAGCCCGACCGCCGGCTGACCGACAGTGTGGCGAGCGCAAATGAGCCCCTTGCGGGCTCGCTGCGCTCGCCACGCTATGGGCACGGTGGCGCGCTAAGCGCGCCACACTATTTTATTCTCCCTCTATGGGGGTCGTGGACCCCCACGAGGGAAAATAAGTGTCGGTATGCCGGCGGTCGGGCTCCCGGCGCCGGTATACTGAGCGCCGGGAGCCCGACCGCCGGTATACAGAAGACCACCCCCTCCAGGGAACCCCGGCCAGGGGTGACTAGTTGGAGGGGTAATGCCAGGGCCGCAGGGACCTACATAAAAGTGTCCCCCGGCTGTGGCATTATCTCTCTGGCTAGTGGAGCCCGGTGCTGGTTTTAAAAATATGGGGGACCCCTACATCTATTTTCTCACGTTTTTTTGGAACCTGGACCGGTCTAAGAGCCCGGTGCTAGTTGTCTAAATACGGGGAACCCCTGTCCAATTTTTCCCCCAGTATTTAAATAACCAGGACCGGCTCAAAGAGCCCGAGGCTGGTTATACTAAGGAGGGGGGACCTCACACATTTTTTTTTAACCCATTCAGACCCTTCTCCTTTAAGTTAATGGAAGCCCTGGACAACAAAATTGCATTCATGTCCTCCTCCCTCACCCTTCCCAGTCCCAAACACTCATTTTTTTTTTCTTTAAAAATTTATAATATATAACGAGAACAATGAGCAGGCAGGCAGCGGGCATTGGCGGCATCGGACTGAGATAGAAATTAGTGGTGGAGGGCTGGGTCAGTTGATTGTGGGCGAGTTTGTAAGCCATTGGCGGTGGCAGCGGGTATCGGCTCAGAGGCAGTAGCGGGCATTGGCTAAGGGTCATCGGCAGGATTCGGCGGACATTATGGCTGTAGTGCCTCACTAGCCACTGACCTCACCGCACGCCACTGTGGGACAGATGTAACATGCAGAGAGAGGTAGATTTGGGAGGGGGAATGTCCTAGCATAACTGTTAATTGCAGTGTAATACTGTAATTCAGCTGTGCAGCATTTGTGGCTAAATGTCAAAGAAGCCAGTATTTACCCTGCATGCAAAACAATAAATGTATTTGAACATACCTCCCAACTATCCCAATTTTTGCAGGACAGTCACTTTTTGGGGGAATGTCCAGCTAACCCAAACAACCCCCCCCCCTTCCCATGGGGAAGGTGGGGGGGGGGGGGGGGGGTGGAAGGCTCCCTGTAGCTTGTTGCTCTGCAAATATGCACATTGTGGGTAATTCAGACCTGATCGCTAGGGTGTGTTTTTTGCATCCCTGTAATCAGGTAGTTGCCGCCTACAGCGGAAGGGAAAATTTGCTGTGCAGGTGTGTGATCACATGTGCACAAGAGCTGCACAGCTCAGCACTTACTCAGCCATTGAGGTGACGTCACAAATCCTCCCACAAAACGCCGGGTCCCTCCAGTGTTTTTCCGGACACTCCCTAGAAACATTCAGTTGCCACCCACACAAACACCCTCTTCTTGTCAATCTTCTTGTGATCTCCGGACCGTCGCACTTACGCATTGTGGCGCATACGCATGTGCAGTGCAGACCAGATTGCCCGCTGGGTGAAAATAAATTGAAGCGATCTGGTCTGAATAAGCCTCAATGTCTATTCACGGGAGACAGAGGGGCTGGGGCATGGCCAGCAGCTCACAGAGCACCTATAATGACAAAAATGGGAGACATGGCTCATGATCGCGATATACCTGCGAAGGTACGCCCTCTACTGATTGACAGGCAGAGGCATTCGCATTTTCTGCGGGGCACCCGGAGAAAATGTAGGCACACGCACAGGATGGACCCTGCGTATATGCCCCCATCCTCTTCATAGTTTTTGCGGTTGGAACGCGTATTACGATCCAAACTGTATTAGGCCCTATATGTCTTATATACACGAGCAGTGTGAAAACATCAATCGATGGGGGTAATTCCAAGATGATCGCAGCAGGAATTTTGTTAGCAGTTGGGCAAAACCATGTGTACTGCAGGGGAGGCAGATATAACATGTGCAGAAAGAGTTAGATTTGGGTGAGTTATTTTGTTTCTGTGCAGGGTAAATACTGACTGCTTTATTTTTACACTGCAAATTAGATTGCAGATTGAACACACCACACCCAAATCTAACTCTCTCTGCACATGTTAAATCTGCCTTCCCTGCAGTGCACATAGGTGGTCATTCCGAGTTGTTCGCTCGGTAATTTTCTTCGCATCGCAGCGATTTTCCGCTTAATGCGCATGCGCAATGTTCACACTGCGACTGCGCCAAGTAAATTTGCTATGCAGTTAGGAATATTACTCACGGTTTTTTCATCGTTCTGGTGATCGTAATGTGATTGACAGGAAGTGGGTGTTTCTGGGCGGAAACAGGCCGCTTTAGGGGCGTGTGGGAAAAAATGCTACCGTTTCTGGGAAAAACGCGGGAGTGGCTGGAGAAACGGAGGAGTGTCTGGGCGAACGCTGGGTGTGTTTATGACGTCAAACCAGGAACGACAAGCACTGAACTGATCGCACTGGCAGAGTAAGTCTCGAGCTACTCAGAAACTGCACAGAGATGTCTTATCGCAATATTGCAAATCTTTCGTTCGCAATTTTAAGATGCTAAGATTCACTCCCAGTAGGCGGCAGCTTAGCGTGTGCAATGCTGCTAAAAGCAGCTTGCGAGCGAACAACTCGGAATGAGGGCCATGGGGGGTAATTCTGAGTTGATCGCAGCAGGATTTTTGTTAGCAGTTGGGCAAAACCATGTGCACTGCATTTACGAACAGATGATTTTTTTATATAAATTTTAAAATGTTAGTAAATGTGTGTGTTTTTTTCAACCTGGAAGCCCAACATCGATTAAGATCGATCTTAAATAGACCCCTGGGTTTTAAGGATAACCATGGTTGAGTCCAATGGTTAATTCACATTGACCGAAGTTCTAATTAAGTCACCTGTGCTCAAGCATGATATCCTTAAAATCTGGATTGCAATGACAGCATTTTGGAACTATGCCTAAGGGTTTAATTTTTACATTTATCCACTGACAATAAATCTACCTACAATATCCCTGTAACTGTTATGATTACAGTATTTCACTAAATAATTTAATTTGCTGAACCTTCTGTAAAAAGAAATATTAAGCTGCTGTAATTCCCAGATGCAGCAAATTTGTTAGCTAGTGGGCAAAACCATGTGCACTGCAGGGATGGGGGGGGGGGGGGGGGGCAGATATAACATTTGCAGAGAGATTTAGGTGGGTTATATTGTTTGTGTGCAGGGTAAATACTGGCTGTTTTGTTTTTACACTGCAATTTAGATTTCAGTTTGAACACACCGCACCAAAATCTAACTCTCTCTGCACATATTATATACCCCCCCCCCTGCAGTGTACATGGTTTTAGCTAATAAATTTGCTGCTGTGATCAGATCTGAGTTAAGCCCTATGTATTTGGCACTGGCAAAGGGTTAGAGGCCTTGCTGTAGAGCTCACACCTTTCTTATCATGCATTGTAATATTTCCTATGTCCTGATGTTGTGCTCTCTGCTCCATCCAAGTAAACAGCAATGTAGCATGGCTATCAAAGAGCGTGAAGATTGCAGATTTCCTGGGATTAATGCTAAGGAATGCTATTCCAGAGGCTGCTGCTTTAATTCAAGTGTCACTGGGGTTAAATGGTGTTTTTACCTTAAAAACACAGGTAGAGTATATAGTACAGTGGTAAAGTGGGAGCATGTAGTGCTATTGATTACAGATTTGATGGAGCTTAAACATGGATAAGGTCCATGGCTCTAAGAGTTTATCTTGTGTATCCTTTATTCTTAGTCATGGTCAGATAAGATTAGAAAATACCATTTAAGTGGAAATTTCCTGTTAGCTGTTTTTCAGTTTGCTCAACTGTCTGATTAACTGGTCCTAAAAAAGGACCAAAGGAGCTAAATTGCCCTGTGATCTAGCTAAATTGCCCCAGTTAAAAAAAAAAAAAACTAAGCTGCTGTAATTCTTGGATGTTTCCTTACTGCATCAACAGGAAGTGACAAGAAACAATGTAATGTGGAACCGTACAGCAGAAGGGATTGCGGCTACCCCACAATAAGTGCAGCGGAATGTAAGAAGAGGAATTGTTGCTTTGACTGCAGCATTCCCGGGGTTAACTGGTGTTTCTTCAAGTCACAAGGTATGGAGCTGCTGTATAGTTACTCGCAAGTCAGTAGTTGTATGATGCTCACTCCTGTTAAGCTGGATACACACAGAATGCCCTACACAGGGGGTGAAATGAGCGCCCCCCCCACCCCCCGTACGCTCAGCACACATCACGCTGTGCTGAGCGGGGGGAGAGATGTGTGCTGAGCAGTTCGCTCAGCACACATCTCTCCCCAAAATCGGGCCGTGAATACGGACCTTTAAACTGGATCCACACTTAGATTATCTGTCCAATTTTTTTTTCTAGTTGAAACAAAATTATGCTAATATGTGGCAGCAAATTACAATTGACCATTTGCTCACAAACACTGGAAAACATCCAAAAATGGTCATTTAGATAAATTGGTTAAATCCATTTCATTTAGCTAATTTATCCAAACTACCTTTATTGTATCTTTGTGGGTGAATGATGTGTGGGTCAGTGTTGAGGGTGGTGGAGGAGATGGGTAATAGGCACAGCAGGGTGTGGACAGTCAAATAGTGTGCTTAGAGGTTCAGAGTCATTGTATGAGACTCTGGCAACAGTGACTTGATGAGTCTGGTGTCCATAGGGTGGGACGCATTAACCTTTTTATGCTATTGAAATAGTTCTCCTCCTGACCGACGCAGTTCCTTGCTCTGAGGTTGGTGTATTGTCCTGTTGCAGCGCCTCTCCACTGTGGTCACAGTGAGCTGTGTGGTGTTGCTGGCGCATGCCAATCTCCCCCCAACCTCCCTCCTGCATTTCAGACCTACGTACGCATGATGGGATCTTGTATGATATGCGCGTGTGCTGTAGAGATGAAAGTGGGGGTGAGGAGGCAGATCGTGAGATGGGGAAACTTTGTGGACTGTTAGCGAAGGGGAGCACTGGGCAATCTGAGTTGCAAAGAGGGCAGCAGAAGAGGTTATTGCATGTGCACTGGTGACAGGTCCATCCTTGGTGGCCAGCCTCAGTGATAAAGGGGTACATGAGCTAGTGTCCCTTGGCCAGCCATGTACCATGGCCACCTCCCTACCTCCTATATATTCTCCCTGATCTGTCACTTTGTTACGGTCTGCTGCTGGCACTGGTGTATCGTCCTGCAGTTGCCGTCTCCGCCCATTGCTGTGACTTCCCCCAGAGTTAGCCACACAGAGTGACAGATCTGGGAAAATATATAGGAGATCATTACTTTCACTTGCAGCCTACCTTATTTTTTGCAGCCTAGCATGCTCCTGACCCCTTCTCTCACTAATACTTATACAACATTCATGAACTCATCTTAAGGTTTCTTTATTATTCAGTCACACTGTCTTGGATCCAAACCATTTCCTGTGGCATTGCAGTCAAACAATTGAGCTATTTACCCTTGCATAGAAAGGTATAATCTAAGCTAGAGAATTCTATTTGGAGCTCACCTTGTACTTTGTGAAGAAATAATCAGCTTTGTGGCTGAGCAGATATATGGAGTGTGTGGCTGCACACTGCATTGATCTGCTGAGTTGCAATGCTAATAATTTTTTTTTTTGCAAAGTACCAATAGCTTCATTGTGAAGGTGGAAAGAAGGGTGTTACGGCATGGAATGTACAAACTGCGAGACCCTGCTGGTAGCGCCTTTGTCTATTTAGTAGGAAGGGCTTGTAACAGCCGGGGGGCAATGGAGGAAGCCCCTTTAGGGCTGGAGCCCGGCGGCAACTGACTCCGTTGTCTCTGGCAGTTCCGCCCCTGGACTAGAGGAATGGTCAAGAACATGGCAACATTTAATGCCAAAAAATGCAAAATCATACACGTCTCAAAAATGCAAAGGCTAACTATAATATTAAGGGCATTATAATGGCAAGAGGAAAGCTATCTAAGTATTACTATTTCAGGTAAGCAATGTAACAAAGCAATAGGAAAGGCAAGTCAGATGCTTGTTTGCATAGGTTAAAGAACCAGTAGCAGAAAAAAGTAATACAGGTTGAGTATCCCATATCCAAATATTCCGAAATACGGAATATTCCGAAATACGGACTTTTTTGAGTGAGACTGAGATAGTGAAACCTTTGTGTTTTGATGGCTCAGTGTACACAAACTTTGTTTAATACTCAAAGTTATTAAAAATATTGTATTAAATGAACTTCAGACTGTGTGTATAAGGTGTATATGAAACATAAATGAATTCTGTGAATGTACACACACTTTGTTTAATGCACAAAGTTATAAAAAATATTGGCTAAAATGACCTTCAGGCTGTGTGTATAAGGTGTATATGAAACATAAATGCCTTCTGTGCTTAGATTTAGGTCCCATCACCATAATATCTCGTTATGGTATGCAATTATTCCAAAATACAGAAAAATCCGATATCCAAAATTCCTCTGGTCCCAAGCATTTTGGATAAGGGATACTCAACCTGTAATGCCACTGTATAGGTCCTTGGTACAGCCACATTTAGAATCCTGTGTTCAGTTCCAGAAGCCATATCTCCAGAAGGCTGTAAATACATTAGGGCAACTAAAATTGTGCATGGCCTACATCACAAAACTTACCTGGAAATACTAAAAAATGTTGATGTGTATAGTTTGGAGAAGGGAAGAGGGAACATACAGTAATAGAAACATTTAAATATATAGGGAGGAATGTAATAGGGTGTGAGAATCAGAAAGTGAGAGATTTTGTGTTTTTTCCTGTTGTTTTTTTTTTTTTTGATTGTTTGTTTTTAAAGTGGCAATCCTTTACATGGCAAAACCAGGTTGATATTTGCCATGTAAAGGATTGCCACCGTGGGCATGTGTAGAAGGGGCACTGCTACTGTTGGCATTATGTGTGTAAGCTGCACTGATATGGTGGTTATGTGTATAAAGGGCACTGCGACTGTGGGTATTATTATTATTATTATTACATGCGGTGTAATGACAATAAGATAGTGCTACTGTGTGGCGTATTTTGATTTGGGGTGCTATTGTGTGGCCATGCCCCTTCCTTGTGATACCACACCTTCTTTTTTTAAGGAGCGCACTGTCCCTTTATTAAGTATTGGAGAGAGGGCCCAAATTAATAGTTTGCAGGGAGGCGCCAAACACCCTAGCACTGGCCCTTTGGTAGGGGACAGGATTTGCTTCTGCTTGTGCACATATGTTATGATTGCCAGCCAACAGCACTGGTTTTGCCTATAACACTAACTATAAATATTTTGAATTGGTCCTGGACCACCAATCCAAGGCACCCCTGCAAGTGTCCTGAGGCACCCCAGGGTGCAGTTTGAGAACCACTGGTCTAGTGAGTACCCAGGATAATTATTGTAGCTGGTCTGCGGGTAACAGCTCTCAGATCCACTTCTAGAAAAAATGCAGCAATGTAATTTGAGTGACAAACTGCAGAGATGAACCCTTTCTGTGACTGCTGCACAGGGATCACACAAACTCTATTCATAGGGCTGACTTCACTTAGGGGAGATGTTCTCACCCCGCAAAGAAGTGCGAGTATATACCGCACTTACGGTACCATTGGATTTACAGATATTTTCTTGCAATACACTATGGGGGTCATTCTGAGTTGATTGCTCGCTAGCAGTTTTTAGCAGCCATGCAAACGCATTGTCGCTGCCCACTGGAGAGTGTATATTCACTTTGGAGAAGTGCGAACACTTGAGCAACAGAGCGCCTGCAAAATCGTTTCAAAATAAGACCAGCACTGTAGTTACACTTCGTGTGCGTTGATTCTAACAACCGAGGGACGGCTTTTGATGTCACGCACCCATCCAGCGAATGCCCAGCCACGTCTGCATTTCTTCTGCCACGCCTGCATTTTTCCAAGCACTCCCTGAAAACGGTCAGTTGACACCCAGAAACGCCCTCTTTCTGTCAATCTCCTTGTGGCCTGTTCTGTGATTGGAATAATCGCTAGAACTAGTGCAAAACCACAATGGACTTTGTACCCGTACGATGCGCATGCACATTACGGAGCATGCGCATGCACAGATTAGCCATTTTTTTTCAACTGATTGCTACGCAGCGAACAACGGCAGCATGCGATCAACTCGGAATGACCCCCTATATACATAGAAACATGGATTTTTACTGCAGGAATTATGGTTAGTTTAGGGGTATCGGTTAGGGTCAACAGAGGTGTAGCTAGGGGTCCAAGCGCCCCTGGCAAAGTAAGGGACTGGCGCCCCCCCTTTCGATAAAGCATTGCAGTCCATTGGCGGTTACCATGTTGGAGCCACAGCAACTGACCCCCTCCCCCACACGCTGCCCTACATCATCGGCTGGGATTCACTGTTGGCGTGAAGCCACTGGGAACAGTCTGGTAGCATTAGCAGCAGTCTGTGTCATAGATAGGGAAGGCAGTAGGTTAACTAGCTAATAGCAGTCTGTTGGCAGCAGAGGCTGGGCGGGGGGCTGAGAATGAGCCAACGCTGATCAGTGTCCAGTCTGCTTAGACAAAAATATTTTGTGATCAGGGCTGGTTCTAGACCAAAGGAGCCAATGGCAAAAATTTCCTTTGGCACCCCCCCCCCCCCCCACACACACACACACACACACACACACACACACACACACACACACACACACACACACACACACACACACACACACACACACACACACACACACACACCAAAAAAGAACATATCCCAGTTTAACATAACGCTATGTGGTGCAAGGTGTGGAGCTGGTTACTTGTATCAGACCTCTGACATTTGCCTTTTCACCCATATTGCATACTTTTTCTTGCAGGTTGTGTCTTAATTCAAGAAGTGTTCTAAGTACTTCAGCTTAGTATCTTTACTGACCCCTCTTTACCCCACACTACATAACTGACCCCTCTATACCCTACACTACATCACTGACCTTTCTATAACCATCACTGCATTACTGACCCCTCTATACAGTACACTGACCTCTATATACCTGCTAGTACATCCCTGATGCCTATATTCCCTAAGCTAAATCCCTGACGCCTCTATTCCCTACGCTACATCCCTGACGCCTCTATTCCCTATGCTACATCCCTGACGCCTCTATACCCTACGCTACATCCCTGATGCCTCTATTCCCTACGCTACATTCCTGATGACTCTATAACCTACGCTACATCCCTGACGCCTCTATACCCTACGCTACATCCCTGACGCCTCTATACAGTACAATGCATTACTGATCCCTCTAGACCATACATCCTCATTACATCAGAGAGATAGTGAAACACTGGAAAAAATAAGGATAAAGTGGACTACAGAAACTGATGCTCTAAACAAAGGAGAGAGAGAGAGAGAGAGAAAAGCACAAGGGAAAGTGGGCAATCGGAACACCATAGAGAGAGGAGAGATAGAAATGCCTGAAAAAGTAAAGGGGGTTGGGTATGGCATCCGGCGCTCGGGATTCCAGCAGTCACATGATACCTAATCCTAACCCTCTGGGGGGGTGGCGGATAGGGCTAACCCTCAGGGGGTGGCAGCTAGGACTAACCCCCCCCCCCCCTCCTAGTGCCTTCCCTAACACCCGCTCCCCCGGTCCTAACCCTCCCTCCAATACTCGCCTTCGGGATGTTGGCTGTCTGTGTGCCGGCACCAGTCTCCCAAGTGGTGTCAGGATTCCAACATCGGTCAAATGACCGCCGGTATACCGTCTGCCGGGATGGTAAATGTATCCTGAGGACAGGTAGTGAGTGTGGAGGGATAGGTGGTTCAGTAAAATGTAACAGCTCAAACTGCGATCATTCACTGATAAATTGATTTATAGCTCTCCCTTTTTAACCATTGCAGTCATAAAAGCAATGTTTTTTAAACTTTTAAATAAAGCTTGTTAGCTTTCCCAGCACACTGTATATGCTGGGAGATGTAGTTCTCAATATGAAAACATTTAATTACTGTATGAACTCTAATTCCCCAACTGAAACCTCTCACAAACACACACTCCTAAATCTAGTACACACACACACACACACATTTCCCCAGTACTGACAACTCTCATCACTTCCACACACTGACAACTCCCTCCTGCTCCTCTCCCCACTGACACTGACAGCTCCCTCACAGTCACACACATCCTCCACCCCCCCCACACACACACTGATAGCACACATGCACAAATCCCCCCCTCCTCGACACTAACTGTCACGGACTGCTTGGGCAGCAGGGGGCAGGCTCTGACTTGAAGTGCTGAAATTCAACAGCTCTCTCGAACTTGCAAGGCATGGCTGTGCAGCTGTCTCCAGCCATCTCCTTGCCCACTGTGTAATTTGTGGCGTTCTCTGATGTTCCCCGCTCTGCCTCTACAACCGGCACATAATGTACAGCAGTGGTGACTCCTGAGTATGGGCCTGGAGAACTCCGCCTACCGGGGGGTAGGGATTAATAATTTCAAAGGGGCAGAGCTAGGAGTGAAGCAGTGGACAGCAGTTGAGGGGCGTTTCAAACTGTAACAGGGTTGGGACAATTTCAGTATCCTTCCCTCACCGTCTAATTGGTCAGTCCCACGCTGATTGCCATAGCGCACTTTCGAGACTGCAGAACTCTATCCCTTAGCCACGGTTGGCACAGCTGGATGGTGCCCCTGGCAAGTGCCATCCTGGCCAAGGGGTAGATACGCCCCTGAGGGTCAGGGCCAGCAACAGAAATCTCGGGGCCCAGTGCACTGATATCTCTGGGGCCCCCTCAACCCCCCCTTAACTTGGCAGAGGGATCTTTAAAAAAAATGGAGCCTTTGACTCGGACCGTCAGTGAGGCCGGCAGGTGGTTTTCATACTGGGCAATCCAGCTCTTCGGTGGCGGTGGCAGGGACATTCAGAAAAGGGCCAGCACAGCAACATGCATAATAATGGCAATACAGTATTGACCACAGGGACTGGACAAAGTGATGGGGTAAAAGGAGGGGGGAGGGTTTAGTTGGCCTGTTAATTGTTTTCCTGCTTAAATTGAGCAGTTGGTGGATACACTTTAAAAAGCAATATTGGCACTGTGGCCCCATTATTTCTGTTCTTAATACTTGGAGCCCTGAACAAGTGTCCACTTTGTCCCCCCTGTCACCGGGCCTGTTCAGGCGTTACCTATGGAGAAGCTGCGACATGACATCCTAGGACACGATACTGCACCATGCATCACCATTATATTTCAGTGTGCCTTGTCAATATTTAAATCTTGTTCTGTGTGACGTGAGTTGTAAATGGTTGAAAATCTCTGTGCTACAGTATCGTCACCATGTAGTTATAACAACACCGCAAAACCACCAAAAGACGTGTTTTGGTAGAGGGACTGCTGGAGGGGCCCATTGGGGCCCCCGTTTGCTACCCCACCCCAGTATACCTGTGCTGTAGCCAGTGGAAGGGGCACTATCTTCCCGGTGATCTCTTCGGGAAGATGGTGCCGCACATAGAAAGCAAAGACTCTGGCTGCACTCTCCTGCCCTCGCTCTAAGCAAGGTGATCGGGCCACAAAAGGACCCCTGTCGGACCCCTGCCGGACCCCGGCCTGTGGGCCACAAAAGGATGCATTGGGGGCGGCATGCGGCCCATGGGTTTGACACCCCTGCCCTAGAGTATCAAAATTTGTTTCACGGCACCCCTAGGCCAAAGTTTTTTTTATTGAGAAATTCAGAAAAAAATATAAAATTAAGTAAATTGTGTTTATAGCATGTCATCCTCAGGTTCAGTTATGTTGTGAGGGAATGGTTTTGCCAATTTAATAAAGTATAAATAATTTTAATTGGTCCTGGACCACCAAACTATGCTACCAGTGCAAGAACCCCAGTTTGGAAACTACTGCCATAAAATAAACCTTTTTTGTTTTTTTTAAACTACATGTAATACACCTTAGATCTCAGTTCCTAAAAGGTTTTAAACCCTTGCATACAGTAAACTACACATATTTAAATATCCTACACCGGGCACAAGTGCTCACGGGCCAATTTCATGGCAGTCTCGGATAGGAGGGCATTGTGGATTCACCAAGGGAATGCTGATGCTGACTCCAAGAAGAAAGGGAGTCTCTTCCCTATGAAGGTGAAGCCTTGTTTGGCGACGGCCTAGTTAATTTGATCTCGGCAGCTCCCGCAGGTAAGTCATCCTTCTTGCCCTATGTTCCCTCTCAACGGATGAAGACGCATCATTATCTGACGCAGTCATTTCGGCCCAATAGATATGCAAGAAGTTAAGATTCCCCTTTCTTTGCAGGTAGAGGAAGGAAAAGAGGGAAGAGGTCTGTAGCCTCTTCAAGATCGCAGGAGCAGAGATCGTCCTCTGCTTCTGCCAAATCCACTGCATGACGCTGGGGCTCTCTTGCAGGAGCCCGCACCAGTGGGGGGCACGTCTAAAACTCTTCAGTCAGTTCTAGATTCATTCGGACCTGGACTCGTGGGTTTTACAAATAGTGTCTCAAGGGTACAAACTGGGGGTTTCAAGACGTTCCCCCTCACCGATTGTTCAAATCAGCCTTAGTCAGCAGGGAGAAGGTTTTTATTCAAGCCTCTTCGTGGTCCAGAAGCCGGACGGCTCAGTCAGACCAATCTTAAATCTGAAATCCCTTAATTTCTACCTAAAGAAATTCAATTTCAAGATGGAATCTCTCAGGGTAGTGATCTCCAGTCCGGGGGATAAAGGAGATTTCATGGTTTTGGTAGACATAAAGGATGCCTACTTATATGTTCCCATTTAGCCACTGCATCAAGCTACCTGAGGTTTGCAATTCAGGATTGTCATTACCAATTTCAGACGTTGCCGTTTGGTCTGTCCACGGCTCCGAGGATTTTCACCAGGGTGATGGCGGAAATGATGGTCCTCCTTCGCAAGCAAGGAGTCACAATTATCCCGTACTTGGATGATCTCCTGATAAAGGCGAGATCCAGGGACCAGTTGGTGCAAAACATCTACTCTCCCTGACAGTTCATCAACAACATGGTTGGCTCCTAAACTTGCCAAAATCGCAGTAGGTCCCAATGACGCGGTTGTTGTTTTTGGGAGTGATACTGGACACAGAAGAGGTTTTCTTCTAGTGGAAAGGCTCTGGAGATCCAGAGTCTGGTCAAACAAATTCTGAAACCAGCAAGAGTGTTAATCCATCAATGCATTCAGTTGCTGGGGAAGATGGTTGCGGCCTACGAGGCCATTCAGTTTGGCAGGTTCCATGCCAGAGTGTTCCAGTGGGACCTGTTGGACAAGTGGTCCGGATCCCACCTACACATGCACCGGAGGATAATCCTGTCTTCCAAGACCAGAATCTCACTCCATTGGTGGCTGCACAGTTCTCACCACCTAGAGGGGCGATGGTTCGGGATCCAGGACGGGATCCTAGGGACCACGGATGCAACCCTCCGAGGCTGGAGAGCAGTCACACAGGGGGAAAACATCCAAGGAAGATGGTCAAGTCTTCCTTGGATGTTTTCATCTCCACATAAATGTTCTGGAGTTAAGGGCCATTTAATAACTGCAGACACAGTACGCACTGGGACGGGTGCCCAGCATCCTCTACGGACTAAGAGAAAAGGATTTACCGGTAGGTATTAAAATCCTATTTTCTCTAACGTCCTAGAGGATGCTGGGGACTCCGTAAGGACCATGGGGATAGACGGGCTCCGCAGGAGACATGGGCACTTTAAGAAAGACTTTAGTTCTGGGTGTGCACTGGCTCCTCCCTCTATGCCCCTCCTCCAGACCTCAGTTTGATACTGTACCCAGTGGAGACTGGGTGCTTTTCAGGAGCTCTCCTGAGCTTTCTGACAGAAAGTATTTTGTTAGGTTTTTAATTTTCAGGGAGCACTGCTGGCAACAGACTCCCTCATCGAGGGACTGAGGGGAGAGAAGCAGCCCTACTATCTGAGTTGCAAGGTCCTGCTTCTTAGGCTACTGGACACCATTAGCTCCAGTGGGATTGGTACGCAGGATCTCACCCTCGCCGTCCGTCCCAGAGCCGCGCCGCCGTCCCCCTCGCAGAGCCGGAAGATAGAAGCCGGGTGAGTATGAGAAGAAAAGAAGACTTCAGAGGCGGCAGAAGACTTCATGATCTTCACTGAGGTAACGCACAGCACTGCAGCTGTGCGCCTTTGCTCCCATACACCTCACATACTCCGGTCACTGTAAGGGTGCAGGGCGCAGGGGGGGCGCCCTGGGCAGCAATATAAACCTCTTTCGCAAAAATATAACATATATACAGCTGGGCACTTTATATATGTATAAGCCCCCACCAATTTTACAGTTTAAGCGGGACAGAAGCCCGCCTCCGAGGGGGCGGGGCTTCTCCCTCAGCACTCACCAGCGCCATTTTTTCTCCACAGCACCGCTGAGAGGAAGCTCCCCGGACTCTACCCTGCTTATACCACGTTAGACAAGAGGGTTGAAAAGAGGGGGGGGGGCACATAATTCGCAAATTACATACAGCAGCACTACTGGGCAAACATTAAGTTACTGTTTTATTCCTGGGTTATATAGCGCTGGGGGGTGTGCTGGCATACTCTCTCTCTGTCTCTCCAAAGGGCCTTGTGGGGAAACTGTCTTCAGAAAAAGCATTCCCTGTGTGTGTAGTGTGTCGGTACACGTGTGTCAACATGTCTGAGGAAGAAGGCTATATTAGAGAGGAGCGGGAGCAAATGAATGTGGTGTCTCCGCCGACAGCTGATTGGATGGATATGTGGAATGTTTTAAATGCTAGTGTAAACTCATTGCACAAAAGATTAGACAAGGCAGAAGCTTTGGGACAGTCAGGGTTTCAACCCATGCCTGATCCTATGTTGCAGGGACTGTCAGGGTCTCATAAGCGCCCACTATCCCAGATTGTTGACACAGATACCGACACGGATTCTGACTCCAGTGTCGATTACGATGATGCAAAGTTACAGCCAAAATTGGCAAAATCCATTCGATTTATGATTATGGCAATAAATAAGATTTTACTTACCGATAAATCTATTTCTCGTAGTCCGTAGTGGATGCTGGGACTCCGTCAGGACCATGGGGATTAGCGGCTCCGCAGGAGACATGGCACAAAAATAAAGCTTTAGGATCAGGTGGTGTGCACTGGCTCCTCCCCCTATGACCCTCCTCCAAGCCTCAGTTAGGATACTGTGCCCAAACGAGCGTACACAATAAGGAAGGATTTTGAATCCCGGGTAAGACTCATACCAGCCACACCAATCACACCGTACAACTTGTGATCTGAACCCAGTTAACAGTATGACAAACGTAGGAGCCTCTGAACAGACGGCTCACAACAATAACAACCCGATTTTTTGTAACAATAACTATGTACAAGTATTGCAGACAATCCGCACTTGGGATGGGCGCCCAGCATCCACTACGGACTACGAGAAATAGATTTATCGGTAAGTAAAATCTTATTTTCTCTGACGTCCTAGTGGATGCTGGGACTCCGTCAGGACCATGGGGATTATACCAAAGCTCCCAAACGGGCGGGAGAGTGCGGATGACTCTGCAGCACCGAATGAGAGAACTCCAGGTCCTCTTTAGCCAGGGTATCAAATTTGTAGAATTTTACAAACGTGTTCTCCCCCGACCACGTAGCTGCTCGGCAGAGCTGTAATGCCGAGACCCCTCGGGCAGCCGCCCAGGATGAGCCCACCTTCCTTGTGGAATGGGCCTTGACAGATTTAGGCTGTGGCAGGCCTGCCACAGAATGTGCAAGTTGAATTGTGCTACAAATCCAACGAGCAATCGTCTGCTTAGAAGCAGGAGCACCCAGCTTGTTGGGTGCATACAGTATAAACAGCGAGTCAGATTTTCTGACTCCAGCCGTCCTTGAAATATATATTTTCAATGCCCTGACAACGTCCAGCAACTTGGAATCCTCCAAATCGCTAGTAGCCGCAGGCACCACAATAGGCTGGTTCAGGTGAAACGCTGACACCACCTTAGGCAGAAACTGAGGACGCGTCCGCAGTTCTGCCCTGTCCGAATGGAAAATCAGATATGGGCTTTTATACGATAAAGCCGCCAATTCTGACACTCTCCTGGCTGAAGCCAGGGCCAGTAGCATGGCTACTTTCCATGTAAGATATTTCAAATCCACCGATTTGAGTGGCTCAAACCAATGGGATTTGAGAAAATCCAAAACTACATTAAGGTCCCACGGAGCCACTGGGGGCACAACCGGGGGCTGTATATGTAGTACTCCTTTTACAAAAGTCTGGACTCAAGGAACTGAAGCCAATTCTTTCTGGAAGAAAATCGACAGGGCCGAAATTTGAACCTTAATGGACCCCAATTTGAGGCCCATAGACAATCCTGTTTGCAGGAAATGTAGGAATCGACCCAATTGAAATTCCTCCGTGGGGGCCTTCCTGGCCTCACACCACGCAACATATTTTCTCCAAATGCGGTGATAATGTTGTGCAGTCACCTCCTTCCTGGCTTTTACCAGTGTAGGAATGACCTCTTCCGGAATGCCTTTTTCCCTTAGAATTCGGCGTTCAACCGCCATGCCGTCAAACGCAGCCGCGGTAAGTCTTGGAATAGACACGGTCCCTGCTGAAGCAGGTCCCGTCTTAGAGGTAGAGGCCACGGATCTTCCGTGAGCATCTCCTGAAGTTCCGGGTACCAAGTTCTTCTTGGCCAATCCGGGGCCACGAGTATCGTTCTTACTCCCCTTTGCCGTATAATTCTCAGTACTTTTGGTATGAGAGGCAGAGGAGGGAACACATACACTGACTGGAACACCCACGGTGTTACCAGAGCGTCCACAGCTATTGCCTGAGGGTCTCTTGACCTGGCGCAATACCTGTCCAGTTTTTTGTTGAGGCGAGACGCCATCATATCCACCTTTGGTTTTTCCCAACGGTTCACAATCATGTGGAAGACTTCTGGATGAAGTCCCCACTCTCCCGGGTGTAGATCGTGTCTGCTGAGGAAGTCTGCTTCCCAGTTGTCCACTCCCGGAATGAACACTGCTGACAGTGCTATCACATGATTTTCCGCCCAGCGAAGAATCCTTGCAGCTTCTGCCATTGCTCTCCTGCTTCTTGTGCCGCCCTGTCTGTTTACGTGGGCGACTGCCGTGATGTTGTCCGACTGGATCAACACCGGCTGACCCTGAAGCAGGGGTTTTGCCAGGCTTAGAGCATTGTAAATCGCTCTTAGCTCCAGTATATTTATGTGAAGAGACATCTCCAGGCTTGACCATACTCCCTGGAAGTTTCTTCCCTGTGTGACCGCTCCCCAGCCTCTCAGACTGGCATCCGTGGTCACCAGGACCCAGTCCTGTATGCCGAATCTGCGGCCCTCTAACAGATGAGCACTCTGTAACCACCACAGAAGAGACACCCTTGTCCGTGGCGATAAGGTTATCCGCTGATGCATCTGCAGATGCGATCCGGACCATTTGTCCAGCAGATCCCACTGAAAAGTTTGTGCGTGGAATCTGCCGAATGGAATCGCTTCGTAAGAAGCCACCATCTTTCCCAGGACTCTTGTGCATTGATGCACAGACACTTTCCCTGGTTTTAGGAGGTTCCTGACAAGTTCGGATAACTCCCTGGCTTTCTCCTCCGGAAGAAACACCTTTTTCTGAACCGTGTCCAGAATCATTCCCAGGAACAGCAGACGTGTTGTCGGGGTCAATTGAGATTTTGGAAAATTCAGAATCCACCCGTGCTGTTGCAGCACTACTTGGGTTAGTGCTACTACGTCCCCCAGCTGTTTCCTGGACCTTGCCCTTATCAGGAGATCGTCCAAGTAAGGGATAATTAATACGCCTTTTCTTCGCAGAAGAAACATCATTTCGGCCATTACCTTGGTAAAGACCCGAGGTGCCGTGGACAATCCAAACGGCAGCGTCTGAAACTGATAATGACAGTTTTGCACCACGAACCTGAGGTACCCTTGATGTGAAGGGCAAATTGGGACATGCAGGTAAGCATCCTTGATGTCCAGGGACACCATAAAGTCCCCTTCTTCCAGATTCGCTATCACTGCTCTGAGTGACTCCATCTTGAACTTGAATTTTTGTATGTACAGGTTCAAAGATTTCAGATTTAGAATAGGTCTTACCGAGCCGTCCGGCTTCGGTACCACAAATAGTGTGGAATAATACCCCTTTCCCTGTTGTAGGAGGGGTACCTTGACTATCACCTGCTGAGAATACAGCTTGTGAATGGCTTCCAATACCGTCGCCCTGTCTGAGGGAGACGTTGGCAGAGCAGACTTTAGGAACCGGCGTGGGGGAGACTTCTCGAATTCCAACCTGTAACCCTGAGATACTATCTGCAGGATCCAGGGGTCCACCTGTGAGTGAGCCCACTGTGCGCTGAAATTCTTGAGTCGACCCCCCACCGCCCCTGAGTCCGCTTGTAAAGCCCCAACGTCATGCTGAAGGCTTTGCAGAAGCCGGGGAGGGCTTCTGCTCCTGGGAAGAAGCTGCTTGGTGCACTCTCTTACCCTTTCCTTTGCCTCGGGGCAAATATGACTGTCCTTTCGCCCGCTTGTTCCTATAGGAACGAAAGGACTGCGGCTGAAAAGACGGTGTCTTTTTCTGTTGGGAGGGGACCTGAGGTAAAAAGGTGGATTTCCCGGCTGTTGCCGTGGCCACCAAATCCGATAGACCGACCCCAAATAATTCCTCCCCCTTATACGGCAATACTTCCATATGCCGTTTGGAATCCGCATCACCTGACCATTGTCGCGTCCATAAACTTCTTCTGGCAGATATGGACATCGCACTTACTCTCGATGCCAGAGTGCAAATATCCCTCTGAGCATCTCGCATATAAAGAAAAGCATCCTTTAATTGCTCTAAAGTCAATAAAATACTGTCCCTATCTAGGGTATCAATATTTTCAGTCAGGGAATCCGACCAAAACACCCCAGCACTGCACATCCATGCAGAGGCGATGGCTGGTCGCAGTATAACACCAGTATGAGTGTATATACTTTTCAGGGTAGTTTCCAGCCTCCTATCCGCTGGATCCTTGAGGGCGGCCGTTTCAGGAGACGGTAACGCCACTTGTTTTGATAAGCGTGTGAGCGCCTTATCCACCCTAGGGGGTGTTTCCCAGCGCGCCCTAACCTCTGGCGGGAAAGGATATAATGCCAATAACTTCTTTGAAATTAGCAGTTTTCTATCGGGGTTAACCCACGCTTCATCACACACTTCATTCAATTCGTCTGATTCAGGAAAAACTACAGGTAGTTTTTTCAGACCCCACATAATACCCCTCTTTGTGGTACATGCAGTATCAGAGATATGCAAAGCCTCCTTCATTGCCGTGATCATATAACGTGTGGCCCTACTGGAAAATACGTTTGTTTCTTCACCGTCGACACTAGATTCGGTGTCCGTGTCTGGGTCTGTGTCGACCGACTGAGGTAAAGGGCGTTTTACAGCCCCTGACGGTATCTGAGACGCCTGTACAGGTACTAACTGGTTTGCCGGCCGTCTCATGTCATCAACTGATTTTTGTAATGTGCTGACATTATCACGTAATTCCATAAACAAAGCCATCCATTCCGGTGTCGACTCCCTAGGGGGTGACATCACCATTACCGGCAATTGCTCCGCCTCCACACCAACATCGTCCTCATACATGTCGACACACACGTACCGAGACACAGCAGACACACAGGGAATGCTCTTATCGAAGACAGGACCCCACTAGCCCTTTGGGGAGACAGAGGGAGAGTTTGCCAGCACACACCCAAGCGCTATAAATATATAGGAACAACCCTATAGAAGTGTTGTCTCCCTTATAGCAGCTTAATATATATAAAAAACGCCAAAAAAAGTGCCCCCCCCTCTCTGTTTTACCCTGTTTCTGTAGTGCAGTGCAGGGGAGAGTCCTGGGAGCCTTCCTCGCAGCGGAGCTGAGCAGGAAAATGGCGCTGTGTGCTGAGGAGATAGGCCCCGCCCCCTATTTCGGCAGGCTCTTCTCCGGTGTTTGTGAGACCTGGCAGGGGTTAAATACATCCATATAGCCCCAGGGGCTATATGTGATGTATTTTTTAGCCAGAACAAGGTATTCTCATTGCTGCCCAGGGCGCCCCCCACAGCGCCCTGCACCCTCCGTGACCGCTGGTGTGAAGTGTGTGACAACAATGGCGCACAGCTGCAGTGCTGTGCGCTACCTCATGAAGACTGAAAAGTCTTCTGCCGCCGGTTTCTGGACCTCTTCACTTTTCGGCATCTGCAAGGGGGTCGGCGGCGCGGCTCCGGGACCGGACTCCATGGCTGGGCCTGTGTTCGATCCCTCTGGAGCTAATGGTGTCCAGTAGCCTAAGAAGCCAATCCATCCTGCACGCAGGTGAGTTCACTTCTTCTCCCCTAAGTCCCTCGTTGCAGTGAGCCTGTTGCCAGCAGGACTCACTGTAAAATAAAAAACCTAAAAACTTTTTCTAAGCAGCTCTTTAGGAGAGCCACCTAGATTGCACCCTGCTCGGACGGGCACAAAAACCTAACTGAGGCTTGGAGGAGGGTCATAGGGGGAGGAGCCAGTGCACATCACCTGATCCTAAAGCTTTATTTTTGTGCCCTCTCTCCTGCGGAGCCGCTAATCCCCATGGTCCTGACGGAGTCCCAGCATCCACTAGGACGTCAGAGAAAAAGATGTTTTGCACATCACAGAGGAACCCCCTGTCGCTGACAAGAGGGTACATATGTACAAGGGAAAGAAGCCTGAGGTAACCTTTCCCCCCTCACACGAGCTGAACGAGTTATGTGAAAAAGCTTGGGAATCTCCAGATAAAAGACTGCAGATTTCCAAAAGGATTCTTATGGCGTATCCTTTCCCATCAACGGATAGGTTACGATGGGAATCCTCCCCTAGGGTGGACAAAGCATTAACACGCTTATCCAAGAAGGTAGCCCTCCCGTCCCAGGATACGGCTACCCTCAAAGAGTGTGCTGACCGCAAACAGGAGATTACCCTGAAGTCCATTTATACACATTCAGGTACCTTACTCAGACCGGCAATTGCGTCGGCCTGGGTGTGTAGTGCTGTAGCGGCATGGACAAATACCTTATCTGAGGGGATGGATAGCCTAGACAAGGATACTATTTTATTGACCCTGGGGCATATAAGAGATGCTGTCCTATATATGTGTGTATGCAAACTACAGGTGGTGCTGCAGGGCCCACACCCTTTTACTTGTCTTGTAGAGCAGCTCTGAAGCTGTTACAGTGCCCAGCTGCTGCAATAAATCAGCTTGAATGCTTCAGGGGCTTGGGCATGGCCAACATGAGCCCCACACCGAAGGAGGGTGGGGGTGTTTAATGCAAACTTGGGGTTATCCAAGCGCCGCAAAAGGCCGCCATGCCCTGCATGCCCCTTTTCTCTTTTCATATACAGATGAGGGTTCCAGCCAACTTTGGCCCACTGCTTGGATGACATCACCGTATGCAAATCCGTCTGCTGCAGACCTTCCCCCAGGAATGCTTGCAATAGTTGTTGCATATGGTTTAATGTCTGAGGGTGCTTCAGTATTAGGCAGCCTTCTGCCCTCCCATGTTCATCTGAAAAGATGTGGTCTCCCTGCAGTTGTTGTCCCCAGACGAGAGTTCCCTTGTGCTTCCTCAGTTAAATCTCCTTAACTTGACGGGGGTGTGCCCGAGCAGCCGCCCTCCCCAGCCCTATCCCAACACATACTTATCTTGCATATGAGATCTCTTGATCATGAAGATAGTTCTCACAGGTTGAGGTTCATCCTGGCCCCGCTCCCCGCTGGAGATCGCTGATGGGGACAGCAGCGGGGCTTCAGCAGAAGGGTGAGTATGTGTGGCCAGAGACCTCCCTTCCCATGTGCAGGCCTGCAGAGTCTGCCGCGCAGGATGGGGCATGTGGCACTCTTTCTCCCAGGGGCTCTTCCAGATGTAGCTCCTCAGCAGTATTTTTCCCGGGCTGCGCGGCGCTCTCCCCGACTGGCATCCGCCCTGGAACACTGCTTCCTCAACGCAACATCAGCAGGGGGCCCTGGCCTCATCACCATCCCAGGTCTTTCTCATGTATGTATCATGTATGTGTGTGTGATATATGTATGAATCATATATGTTTGTGATATATATATATATTCCATAGACAAAAAACCTTACGGTTTCACATGTCCCATTAAGGCTTCTTAGACATGATCGAAATTTCAGAAACCTGTTGTAACTCTTCCACTCAAACTCCAAAAAGCAATGAAATTCCGATCATTAAGGCTGACGCCTTAATGGACGTGTTCCTTGCGCAATACAGATATGGTATGCCATCACAGCCTGTGGGTAAGTGCAGATTCAGCACTCTCACAGAGTGAGATTGCTGTCACTCACACAATGGTGGAGCTGCTAATTCACAGATTTGTGTGCTCATTGGAATACACACATGCAGTCTATGCAACTGAAGGTCTGAGCAGTTTTGTGGTGCTCCCATCCCACACAGTGCCCACAACCATCCCATTCAGTCAACACAACAAAGCCACCTTGTTACAACATCCTTCTAACTCCATACATCCATCTCACTTAGTATACACATTTAGCTCCCTCAAACATCTTGGTTAATTGCTAAACTATAAAACCCCATCTACAGTCTATGCATCTACACTTACTTCCCCTATACACCCCCATGCTGCCCGGTCTTCCCCAATCCCTACTGCTGTGTTCTCCCATCTGTGCTAGTCTGTACTAACTTATCTGTACCATCTGTCTTTCCCCACCTGTGCATTGTCTGTACCACCGTTTCCTTCTCTCTGTGCTGCTCAGTGTTTCCTTCTTCAACGTCACTCTGCCTCCTCCAGTACATGGCACACTGTCTTCTCTCCCATCTGCACCAGTTTTCTACCCATCCATGCCAGTGTTTTAAACCCATCTGCACCATTTCCCCCATCTGCACCGCTCTGTCTCCCTTCCCATACTTGCTGCTTAATCTACCCCCTATCCACACCACTCTTACCCTATTCATGTAGCTGACATCCTGAAGGTAAATTTAGTGGATCCTGCGCTCTTGGCAGGGGGATAACCGCCACAGCCCACCCCCCAGTGGTCCGGAAATGCCTCCGTTGTGCAGACCATGCCCTGCCAATGGCATTCTAACGCTGTTTGCACGCCCCCCTCCTTCCCCGCAACCACCTCTGCCTATCAATCAGGCAGGGTGATAGCATCTCACTGGGCTCCTGGGGTACGCACGCGCAGTGCGGCCATTGCACGTGCGCACCTCACAAACTAATTCAGACTGCAATCGCTGCTGCTGCTGCGGTCTGAATTACCCCCTGTGTTTCTCTGTCCCCCCCATTAGTGCTGCTTAGTGTTCCCTCTATCCACACACTTCTGTTCCCCCATCCACACCGCTCTCCTCCCTCCAATCAACAACACTCTTACCTCATCTGAGCAGCTTTGTCTTCCGCTCAGACCTTCAGTTGCATAGACTGCATGTGTGTATTCCAATGAGCACACAAATCTGTGAATTAGCAGCTCCACCATTGTGTGAGTGACAGCAATCTCACTCTGTGAGAGTGCTGAATCTGCACTTACCCACAGGCTGTGATGGCATACCATATCTGTATTGCGCAAGGAACACGTCCATTAAGGCGTCAGCCTTAATGATCGGAATTTCATTGCTTTTTGGAGTTTGAGTGGAAGAGTTACAACAGGCTTCTGAAATTTCGATCATGTCTAAGAAGCCTTAATGGGACATGTGAAACCGTAAGGTTTTTTGTCTATGGAATTTCATCGCTTTTTTTAAATTTATTTTTTTTATTCAGAAATGTAAAATTTCACTGTAAGAATAAACATTTGATTTTTTAAATGTTTAATGAAAATGTTCGTATAACATCACTGTTCTGTGCAAAATTATTTTATTAACCAAACCAAATTGTTTAAGGTCCGTACACACTTAACGATTTAATGAGCGACGTCGCTCATTTTATCGTTAAGTGTGTATGCAGCCAGCGACAAACGATGCGCGGCCCCGCGGGTCGGCAACAATCTTCGCTGTCGGTAGGGCATGCAGGAAGGATGTGGACTGTCGTCCACGACCTTCATGCAGGGCTGGCGGGGGCGTGACGTCACTGAGCGATATGAGCGGTCATATCGCTCAGTGTGTACAGTCGGCCGCCGGCCGGCCCGGGAGGGGAAACATTAGACGATGTAGCTCACAGAGCGACATCGTTTAATGTGTACGGGCCTTTAGACTTTGGTCAAAATATTTTGCTGCCTTTGCAGCTGATGCAGGGAGGGGGGTAGGCGGCAGCAGCCTGTAACTGAGGCTGGAGGTACGCGTGAAATGCATTGCTTGTACGTGTGAGTGCGTGGTGTCAGGTGCTGCGCGTGTATATGTGTGTGTGTGTCAGGTGCTGCGCGTGTATATGTGTGTCAGCTCCTGTGTGTATGTGTGTGTCAGGTGCTGCGTGTATATATGAGTGTGTCTGATGGTGCGTGTGTATGCGTCAGCTGCCGCACGTGTGTGTGTGTGTGTGTCAGGTGTTGCGGGTGTATATGTGTGTGAGTATCAGGTGCTCCACGTGTGTACAAGTGTATGTCTGGTGCTGTGCATGAATACGTATGTCTGTGTCAGGTGATGCGCGTGTACATGAGTGTGCGTCAGGTGATGCGCGTGTACGTGAGTGTGCATTAGGTGCTGCGCGTGTACATGAGTGTGCGTCAGGTGCTGCGTGTGTACATGAGTGTGCGTCAGGTGCTGCGCATGTACATGTGTGTGCGTCAGGTGCTGCGCGTGTACATGTGTGTGCCTCAGGTGCTGCACGTGTCTATGTGTGTGTGAGTAAGGCACTGCGTGTGTATGTGTGTGTCTGATGGTGTGCGTGTATATGTATGTGTCAGGTGCTGCGTGTATATGCATGTGTCAGGTGCTGCGTGTATATGCATGTGTCAGGTGCTGCATGTATATGCATGTGTCAGGTGCTGCGTGTATATGCATGTGTCAGGTGCTGCGTGTATATGCATGTGTCAGGTGCTGCATGTTTATTTTATTGTGTCTGATGCTACGTGTGTGTGTGTCAGGTGCCGCACGTGTATGTGTGTGTGTCAGGTGTTGCGCGTGTATGTGTGGGTCAGGTGCTGCATGTTTATTTTATTGTGTCTGATGCTACGTGTGTGTGTGTCAGGTGCCGCACGTGTATGTGTGTGTGTCAGGTGTTGCGCGTGTATGTGTGTGTCAGGTGCCGTTCCCCTTCTTCCCATCCCAGCTCTCTCTGTAGAATACAGCTCTGCACCCAGAGAGAGGGAAAGACTAGGGGGCTGATCACTGCACTGCTCACTTTTTGGTCATGAGTTCGGCCTCCTGTTTCTTCCAGTGCTGTGTTCCTGCAGCCTAGCCCTCCCTGTTGTGCCAGAGAATCAGCCCTTCCTTCCCCTGACAGAGAGAGAAAGCCCGAGGCAGAGACACTCTTCCCGTAGCTGGCCTACCCCCAGTACTTCAGCACTGGCCATGCGGCAGTCAACAAAGGAGACCAGCAGGGGGTTCTGGCAGCATCAGCTGTGGCCGCAGCAGGATCGGGGAGGCCTGCAGTGTCTGAGGTGGGCAACACTTCCTCCGCCGCTGTCACCTTCCCCTGCCGGAGAGAAAGCCAGAGACATACCCTTCCCGCAGCTGGGATACCCCTAGTACCTCAGCGCTGGACAGGCAGAAGTCTATGGAGGGGACCGGCAGGGGTTTCGGGCCGCAGCAGTAGCAGCGGCCGCAGTCAGATCAGGGAGGCCTGCAGGGTCAGAACTGGGCAGCACTTCCACCAACACTGTCACCTCTGTGCTGGGCATGTACACCAGTCCGTACGGACGGAGGTGTCCACAACAGGCAGCAGTATAATGAGTCAGACAAACTCATTACACGCTGCCCACTGCTGCGCCGCATGCCCTCGATGGAGGAAGCCTAGATGCGGTCCCCAGCGGCAGCGAGGGAGAAGGGTGATCACATCACCCTTCAACCCGGCACCTCACAATCAGCTGGGGATCTGCAGTAGCTTCATCTCTCTCTTCCTCTCCCTCTCTGACAGCACAGCAGCCCCTCTGGGTCCCATGTAGCTCTGCCCCCCTGCTCACAGTTCACTCGGCCTCTCCTGATTAAAAAGAAAATAAGAGCCTGACCTGCTGCTCAGATGCGAGGAGGGGACGGGCGGTAGGTCCTCTGTGAGTACACTACACAGTCAAAATTAACTCTGACTCCTCACAACAGTGTGGACTGCAGGCGACGTCAGATGCCAATTTGGGTGTGCTTGCCGCACTACCTGCCCATCAAGCCCAACGTGGCATTTTGTATTAGGAACCCTATAACAGCATTCCGACATCCCTCCCTATACACTGCCGCTCTCATACATCCGTACACCGCCACTCTCATACATCCGCACACTGCCGCTCTCACACAACTGTACACTGTTGCTCTCATACATCCATACACTGCCGCTCTCATACATCCGTACAACCCCGCTCTCATACATCCGTACAACCCCGCTCTCATACATCCGTACAACCCCGCACTCTTACAGCCGCACTCTTACAGCCGTACTCTTACAGCCGTACTCTTACAGCCGCACACTGCCGCACTCTTACAGCAGCACACCGCCGCACGCATACAGCCGCACACCATCGCACTCATACAGCCGCACACCGACGCAGTTATACAGCCGTACATTGCCGCTCTCATACATCCGCACACTGCCGCTCTCATACATCCGCACACTGCCGCTCACATCTATACATACATAGCCTCCATACATCTACACATCCAATCCCCACGCAAGGGAACACTGAAATCACTATCACTTTTCCCCGGGGTGTGACCACAGCCAGCCACTACTCCGGCCACCTTCTTGTGACACCAAAATGCATCTTACCTATCATCAGGGTGGTGCTGCTGCTGGGGGCAGGTTGCTGCCTCAGTCTCCTAGTTGGTGCTGCGATTGGAGGGGGTACTGCTTCCCTGTGCTGCCACTGTCTCCCGGATCATCGTGCCGCTGGCTGAATTGCAGCTTGACGCTACTGCTGCCGGGAGTAACAGCTTCCTGACTGTTGTTGCTGGTGGCTGCCTACTGCTCATTGCCGCCGGAACACTGACCGGCTCGGTAGTGATGCTGGCGGAGGAGTAGTGGCGGTGGGGTGGTGCCTGCTCCCTTCCCTCGAGCATGCCGCAGTGTAAAAAAAAAAATAATAGAGAGCATACCAGGGTGAGTCTGTATGGATCACAGTGATTACACGGGGCACAGCATAAGGACACCTTGCTGTGAGGGGCTCTGCCCACACAGATTGCTGCACCCTCTCTGATGTCAGCCGCTGCCCTCTCGTTCTCTGGGCGGCCAGTTCCAGTGTGAGGTAGGAGAGGAAGAGAACACACAGGTGTTAGGCGCCGTGGTCCGCGATGTCCTCGCGGCCCGGCGCCTAGCAACTAGGGACGCCGAGCGTGCTAGCCGCCGGCTCCCTAGCAATGCTAGGACGCCGGGCGCGCTGAGCCGCCTGGACCCTAGCAACGGGGACGCCACGGATGGACTGCGCTCCCCTTGCAGGGTCAATCAAGTGAACTACACACACACACTTGTCTTCTGGTCGTGCAGCAAGGCAGCTGCACGGCATTGTGCTAATCAGGCTCTGAACTTCTGATTGAAGGACTCCCTGCTAAATACCTTCCCAGTGCTTCACACAGACGCCGGTAATAGCTTCCTGCATGCTGCTTTGGTTTGCTGACGTCTGTTCCAGTTCTGCTGTGTCCGGTCATTCCTGTCCTCAGAGTTCCTGAATCTTAGTGTTGTCATCTCTTCCCAAGGAGTCTTCCAGTCCTCATTTACCCGCAACAGTCGCTAGAGGATCTCGTGTGGTTTTCGTGAGTGGCAGCTCTGCCGCGTGCTGCGGCCTAGGCCGCTTTATTTTGTATTCTGTGTTGGTGCATTTGCGGAGGTTTACGCTCCCACACTCCTCTCCGGAACTCGCCGGTGCCGGGTAGAAGAGTGGACAAGTGGGTATTTTGGTTGTCCTTTTCCCTGGCGGTTTTCCGCACATACTCTAGTTTAAAGTTAGTTTTGAGCCCCTGGCTTTGTTGTTTAGTAGAGGGCCCCTTGTTATCACCCTGTCTCGGATTTCTCTTTGTCTCCCATTAAGACCTGAGGGGGCATCGGAGTTGGGCAGACGTTTTCCGCCCTTCAAACGCGGCTGCCATGGGCCCAAGCAACCATAGTCTCGCAAGAGATTTCTGACAGCACGGGCGAGACAACGGAGATAGGGCGCCAGGGGCTATTCCCGTTCCCACTCCCTTTCCAAGCATTACGTTCCAGTACTCAGGTCCTTGCTATAAGATATCCCCAGACCAGAGTATTGGAATCATAACAGGAGAGCAGCCCTGATATATAACAGAGGTGGAAGTTCTATAGGCAGCAGAGATGGAGACCAGCCAGCCAGTCTCCCAGTGCCCTGATCACTACACGCCGCCAGCACAGCATTACAGGAGGGTCCTATAGTGCTGCCCTGAGCTAACAGGTGTGTGTACCAGTGTGCTGCGCCCTGGTGTCTCTGAGAGGGGTGAGGTCACTGCGCCGCTTTAGTATATGGCTTTTCCTTAGTACTGTAAGTTACAGCCCTGCACTAGTAGTGGCAACTCTGCCTTATGTGAACCTGTGAGGTTATTTTCCTATTTACAGAATAACCGGGGAGAAGGCGGCCATATTGCGGCTCTCAAGAGAAGGCACTCTAGTACACCCCCTGCTGGCGGCCACTGCGCAGGCGCAACAAATTGAAATGCCCGATCTCTATAATGGGGCATATTTCTCTTAATTAAAAAAAACCTGTAACTTTCTGAAAAACCACAACCCCAAAAGGCACTTCACAGGGACATGCTCTATCTAATAAAACAAACCCCAAGTCATATATATATATATATATATATATATATATATATATATATAATAAGATTTTACTCACCGGTAAATCTATTTCTCGTAGTCCGTAGTGGATGCTGGGACTCCGTAAGGACCATGGGGAATAGCGGCTCCGCAGGAGACTTGGCACAACTAAAGAGAGCTTTAGGACTACCTGGTGTGCACTGGCTCCTCCCCCTATGACCCTCCTCCAGACCTCAGTTAGGATACTGTGCCCGGAAGAGCTGACACTAAGGAAGGATTTTGAATCCCGGGTAAGACTCATACCAGCCACACCAATCACACCGTACAACTCGTGATATTATACCCAGTTAACAGTATGACAACAACGGAGCCTCTGCACAGATGGCTCTCAACAATAACCCTTTTGTTAACAATAACTATGTACAAGTACTTGGGATGGGCGCCCAGCATCCACTACGGACTACGAGAAATAGATTTACCGGTGAGTAAAATCTTATTTTCTCTGACGTCCTAAGTGGATGCTGGGACTCCGTAAGGACCATGGGGATTATATCAAAGCTCCCAAACGGGAGGGAGAGTGCGGATGACTCTGCAGCACCGAATGAGCGAACTCTAGGTCCTCCTCAGCCAGGGTGTCAAACTTGTAAAATCTTGCAAATGTGTTTGACCCCGACCAAGTAGCAGCTCGGCAAAGTTGTAAAGCAGAGACCCCTCGGGCAGCCGCCCAAGAAGAGCCCACCTTCCTCGTGGAATGGGCTTTTACTGATCTAGAATGCGGCAGTCCCGCCGCAGAATGACAGTCCTGTACCACAAATCTGAGGTACTCCTGGTGAGGAGAGTAAATGGGGACAGGCAGGTAAGCATCCTTGATGTCCAGTGATACCATGTAATCCCCTTCCTCCAGGCTTGAGATAACCGCCCTGAGCGATTCCATCTTGAACTTGAACCGTTTTATATACGTGTTCAAAGATTTAAAATTTAAAATGGGTCTCACCGAACCGTCCGGTTTCGGTACCACAAACATTGTGGAATAGTAACCCCTTCCTTGTTGAAGGAGGGGTACCTTGACTATCACCTGCTGCAAATACAGCTTGTGAATTTGCCTCCATCACAGCCTCCCTGTCCAAGGGAGATGTTGGCAAGGCAGATTTTAGGAAACGGCGAGGGGGAGACGTCTCGAATTCCAGCTTGAATCCCTGAGACACTACTTGTAGAATCCAGGGATCCACCTGTGAGCAAGCCCACTGATTGCTGAAGCACTTGAGACGGGCCCCCACCGCACCTGGCTCCACCAGTGGAGCCCCAGCGTCATGCTGTGGACTTAGCGGAAGCGGGGGAGGACTTTTGTTCCTGGGAACTGGCTGTATATATATATATATATATATATGCACACACACTCATGTATATACATGTATACACAAATACACGTATGTACATGTTTATGTATGTATAATACACTGAGTACATTATATTTATGAATTAATTGCTTCCCGATTCTGCAGCAGCATCATCAGCACCATCAGTGTTACTCACAGTCACTTCACACTGACTGCTGCACAACACATCACTTAATTTCCGGGCCGCCCGCCACCTGGTGAAGAGACATGGGAGATGAAGGACCAGCAGTGCCACGTTGAGCGGAAGTATTGTGAATTAGTTACCCACACACTCCTTGTGACACCTGCTCCCCGTCTGCCCTCCCACCCGCCGCCTGCCATCCGGAACCCGCACTGACAAGTAAGTCTCAGCAGAATGTGTCTGCCGGCGGCTCCCAGTCCCCCCTAGAGGAACACTGCCAGTGGTGTGGCAGCCGCGGCACACTAGGACTGAGAGACCGCAGCGGGAGGAAAGCACGGGTGGGCGGGAGGAGAGCATAGGCGGACATCACCACGTCACATTGCAAGGTGACACCAGTCCCCCCAGTGAGGCCGCCGACGAATGCACTCAGCATAGTATTAGCAGCAGGCAGAGGGGGGGCGGGCGCAGCGGTGGTGGGAGGTACGGAAATGAGCTACAGGCTAGGCTCCACCGATCACACACTCAGCGATCACTGTGCCACAGCAAGCGTGGCGTGCAGCGGTGCTGGACATTAGGGAGTGCCTGTGCGCACCAGGCACCCCCTGTACGCACGCCTATGCGCTACCACCCCCCATATGCCACACTACATCACTATGCTATAGCCCTCCCATATGCTGCACTTCATAGTTACACTATACCCCCCATACAACATACTACATCACCACACTACACTACTCACAATAAAATGAAAACATCCCAGTTCCTCATTCTTAATGAGCTCACGTGAGTTCTCTCCCCAACGGAGCTCCAGACCAAGTAACAATGAAGACACCAGCAGCGTGTAGGGGGCAAGCCTGGTCCACTTGTCAGGAGAGAGCAGTCACTGGAGGGTAAGAAGGGGGCGGGGCCTAGTCCTACAGACGGGAGAGAGCACAGACAGGAGAGAGCAAGGTACAGGGGTAGAAGGGGACGGCTGATGTGAAGAAGGGGGCGGGGCCTATTCTTGCATCCTTTCAAAATTCGACTTTTTAAAATTCGACATTTGACAAATTCGACTTTTCTGCAATGGTACAAATGCGGCAATTCAACAAAAGTATATTCAATTGAAGTTTGTAAATTCGACAACAGTGCTTTTAAACAGTAAATTCGTCATTTTCAATCCGCCACACTTTGCAGGCGGAATCTAATAAAAAATAATATTTTTTTGGGGTAATAGCATATCTATTTATATTAGAAGGGATTAGGTACTTGGTTTGTCTTTTTTGGAGGCACAAGTATTATTTATATATTTTTTAAAAGATTATTATTATTTTTTTTTTTTTTAAATGGAATGTGAAAAACCCGGAAAAGAAAAATTGCGTGGGGTCCCCCCTCCAAAGCATAACCAGCCTCGGGCTCTTCGAGCCGGTCCTGGTTCTAAAAATCCGGGGGAAAAACGGACAGGGGATCCCCCGTATTTTTAAAACCAGCTCCGGGCTCTGCGCCTGGTGCTGGTGCAAAAAATACGGGGGACAAAAAGAGTAGGGTCCCCCATTATTTTTACACCAGCATCGGGCTCCACTAGCTGGACAGATAATGCCACAGCCGGGGGTCACTTTTATACAGTGCCCTGCGGCCGTGGCATTAAATATCCAACTAGTCACCCCTGGCTGGGGTACCCTGGGGGAGTGGGGACCCCTTCAATCAAGGGGTCCCCCCCCAGCCACCCAAGGGCCAGGGGTGAAGCCCGAGGCTGTCCCCCCCATCCAAGGGCTGCGGATGGGAGGCTGATAGCCTTGAGAAAATTGAAAGAATATTGTTTTTTCCAGTAGTACTACAAGTCCCAGCAAGCCTCCCCCGCAATCTGGTACTTTGAGAACCACAAGTACCAGCATGCGGGAGAAAAACGGGCCCGCTGGTACCTGTAGTTCTACTGGGGAAAAAATACCCAAATAAAAACAGGACACAGACACCGTGAAAGTATAACTTTATTTCACACCTGCCGACACACACATACTTACCTATGTTGACACGAAGCAGTCGGTCCTCTTCTCCAAGTAGAATCCACGGGTACCTGAAAATAAAAGATAATTATACTCACCTGATCCAGGTTCCAGATTAACTCCACGTACTTGGCAAAACAACAAACCGAACACCCGGACCAGACGGACTGAAAGGGGTCCCATGTTTACACATGGGACCCCTTTCCACGAATGCAGACATCCGAATCTCGCGGGAATCCGACAGCGGGATGATGACGTTCGGGCGCGCTCGGGTTAGCCGAGCAAGGCGGGAAGGTTCGAACCTGCCTCGGACCCATGTAAAATGGGTGAAGTTCGGGGGGTCCGGATTCCGACGAACCGAACCCACTCATCACTAGTATGTACGTGTGTGTCAGGTGCCGTGCGCGTACGTACGTGTGTGTCAGGTGTCGTGCGTGTACGTGTGTGTGTGTGTGTGTGTGTGTGTGTCAGGTGGCGCGTACCTACATGTGTGTATGTCAGGTGCTTTGCATGTGTGTACGTATACGCGTGTATGTGTCAGGTGCCGCGCGTGTACGTGTGTGTGTGTGTGCCAGGAGCCACGCGTGTACATGCGTGAGGGTATCAGGAGCCGCGCGTATACGTACATACGTGTAGGTTTCAGGTGCCGCGCGTATACATACGTGTGTGTGTCAGGAGCCGAGCACGTACGTACATGTGTGTGTGTCAGGAGCAACGCGCGTGTGTGTCAGGAGCCACACGTGTGCATACGTGTGTGTGTCAGGTGCCACACATGTACGTACGTACGTACGTACGTACGTACGTACGAACGTACGTACGTACGTACGTACGTACGTGTGTGTGTGTGTGTCAGGTGCCGCGCGTGTACGTGTGTGTGTCAAGTGCCGTGTGTGTACGTACGTATGTGTGTGCCTGGAGCCGCGCGTGTACATACATGTGTGTGTGTGTGTGTGTGTCTCAGGTGCTGTACGTGTATGTGTGTGTCTCAGGTGCTGCACATGTATATGTGTGTATTTCAGGTGCTGCATTTGTATGCGTCAGCTGCCACGTGGGTGTCAGGTGTTGAGCGTGTATGTGTTTGTGTCAGCTGTCGCATCTGTATGTGTGTGACTGTCAGGTGCTGCGCGTGTATGTGTGTGTCAGGTGCTGTTCATGTATGTGTGAGTGGCAGGTGCTGCGTGTGTATACGAGTGTGTGTGAGGTGCTGCGAGTGTATGTGTGTGTTAGGTGCTCTGAGTGTATATGATTGTGTGTCAGGTGCTGTGCGTGTGTGCGTTAAATGCCACATGTATATATGTGTGTGTGTGTGTGTGTCAGGTGCTGCATGTTTGTATGTGTGTGTGTGTGTGTCAGGCGCTGCATGTCTGTGTGTGTGTGTGTGTGTGTGTGTCAGGTGCTGCATGTCTGTATATGTGTGTGGGTGTGTCAGGTGATGCATGTCTGTGTGTGTGGGTGTGTCAGGTGATGCATGTGTGTGTGTGTGGGTGTGTCAGGTGCTGCATGTCTGTGTGTGTGTGTGGGTGTGTGTGTCTGTCAGGTGCTGCATGTGTGTGTCAGGTGCTGCATGTCTGCGTGTGTGTGTGTCAGGCGCTGTATGTCTGCGTGTGTGTGTCAGGCGCTGCATATCTGTGTCAGGTGCTGTGTGTGTGTGTGTGTGTGTGTGTGTGTGCGTGTCTGTCAGGCGCTGCGTGTCTGCGCGTGTGTCCGGCGCTGCGTGTCTGCGCGTGTGTCAGGCGCTGCGTGTCTGCGTGTGTCAGGCGCTGCGTGTGTGTCAGGCGCTGCATGTCTGCGTGTGTGTCAGGCGCTGCGTGTCTGCGTGTGTGTCAGGCGCTGCGTGTCTGCGTGTGTGTCAGGCGCTGCGTGTGTGTCAGGCGCTGCGTGTGTGTCAGGCGCTGCGTGTCTGCGTGTGTGTCAGGCGCTGCGTGTGTGTCAGGCGCTGCATGTCTGCGTGTGTGTCAGGCGCTGCGTGTCTGCGTGTGTGTCAGGCGCTGCGTGTGTGTCAGGCGCTGCGTGTGTGTCAGGCGCTGCGTGTCTGCGTGTGTGTCAGGAGCTGCGTGTCTGCGTGTGTGTCAGGCGCTGCGTGTCTGCGTGTGTGTCAGGCGCTGCGTGTCTGCGTGTGTGTCAGGCGCTGCGTGTCTGCGTGTGTGTCAGGCGCTGCGTGTCTGCGTGTTTGTGTGTCAGGTGCTGCGTGTGTGTGTCAGGTGCTGCGTGTGTGTGTGTCAGGTGCTGCGTGTCTGCGTGTGTGTCAGGTGCTGCGTGTGAGTATGTCAGGTGCTGCGTGTGTCAGGAGCATGTGAGTGTCAGGTGCGTGTGTGTGTCAGGCGCTGCGTGTGTCAGGCGCTGCGTGTGTCAGGTGCTGCATGTGCGTTTGTGTCAGGCGCTGCCTGTGCGTCAGGCGCTGCGTGTCTGTGTGTGTCAGGCGCTGCGTGTGTGCCAGGCGCTGCCTGTGCGTGTGTGCCAGGCGCTGCCTGTGCGTGTGTGCCAGGCGCTGCCTGTGCGTGTGTGTCAGGCGCCGCGTGTCTGTCAGGCGCCGCGTGTGCGTCAGGCGCCGCGTGTCTATGTGCGTCAGGCGCCGCGTGTGAGTGTGTGCGTGTGTGTCAGGTCCGTGTGAGTGTCAGGTGCTGCGTCTGTGTGTGCGTGTGTCAGGTGCTGCGTGTGTGTCAGGTGCTGCGTGTGAGTGTATGCGCGTGTGTCAGGTCCGTGTTAGTGTCAGGTGCTGTGTGTGTGTGTGTGTCAGGTGCTGTGTGTGTGCGTGTGTGTCAGGTGCTGTGTGTGTGTGTGTGTGTGTGTGTGTGTCAGGTGCTGTGTGTGTGGGTGTGTGTCAGGTGCTGCATATGCGTATGCGTGTCAGGCGTTGCATGTCTGTGTGTGTCAGGCGCTGCGTGTCTGGGGGGGGTGGCCGGACACACAGCAGAGAGGGGGGGGGTGGCTGGACACACAGCAGAGAGGGGAGGGTGACCGGACACACGGCAGGGAGGGGAGGGGGTAGGGGGTGGCCGAACACAGCAGGAAGAGGGGGGAGTTGCCGAACACACAGCAGGGGAGGGGAGGGGATGGTGGCCAGACAAACAGCAGGGGAGGGGAGGGGGGGGGGTAGGCCATACAAACAGCAGGTGAGGGGGGTGGGGGGTGGCTGGACACACAGCAGGGAGGGGGGGTAGGCAGGACACACAGCAGGGGAGGGGAGGGTAGCCGGACAAACAGCAGGGAGGGGGGGGGGTAGGCAGGACACACAGCAGGGGAGGGGGGGTGGCTGGACACACAGCAGGTGAGGGGGGGGGCTGGACACACAGCAGGTGAGGGGGGGGGGCTGGACACACAGCAGGTGAGGGGGGGGGGGCTGGACACACAGCAGGTTAGGGGGGGGGCTGGACACACAGCAGGTGAGGGGGGGGCTGGACACACAGCAGGTGAGGGGGGGGGGCTGGACACACAGCAGGTGAGGGGGGGGGGCTGGACACACAGCAGGTGAGGGGGGGGGCTGGACACACAGCAGGTGAGGGGGGGGGGCTGGACACACAGCAGGTGAGGGGGGGGGGGCTGGACACACAGCAGGTGAGGGGGGGGGCTGGACACACAGCAGGTGAGGGGGGGGGGGGGCTGGACACACAGCAGGTGAGGGGGGGGGCTGGACACACAGCAAGTCAGGGGGGGTCTGGACACACAGCAGGTGAGGGGGGGGGCTGGACACGCAGCAGGTGAGGGGGGGGGGGGCTGGACACGCAGCAGGTGAGGGGGGGGTAGGCCGGACACACAGCAGGGGAGGGGAGGGTGGCCGGACACACAGCAGGGGAGGGGAGGGTGGCCGGACACACAGCAGGGGAGGGGAGGGTGGCCGGACAAACAGCAGGGGAGGGGAGGGTGGCCGGACAAACAGCAGGGGGGGGGGGGGGCTGGACACACAGCAGGGGAGGAGGGGGGGGGCTGGACACACAGCAGGTGAGGGGGGGGGGGCTGGACACACAGCAGGTGAGGGGGGGTAGGCCGGACACACAGCAGGGAGGGGGGGGGGTAGGCCGCCGGACACACAGCAGGGGAGGGGAGGGTGGCCGGACAAACAGCAGGGAGGAGGGGGTAGGCCGGACACACAGCAGGTGAGGGGGGGGGTGGCTGGACACACAGCAGGTGAGGGGGGGGGTCTGGACACACAGCAGGGAGGGGGGGGGGTAGGCCGGACAAACAGCAGGGAGGGGGGGGGTAGGCCGGACACACAGCAGGGAGGGGGGGGGGCTGGACACACAGCAGGGGGGGGGGTAGGCCAGACGCACAGCAGGTGAGGGGGGTGGTGGCTGGACACACAGCAGGGAGGGGGGGGGGGTAGGCCGGACACACAGCAGGTGAGGGGGGGGGGCTGGACACACAGCAGGTGAGGGGGGGGGGTAGGCCGGACACACAGCAGGTGAGGGGGCTGGACACACAGCAGGGAGGGAAGGGGGTAGGGGGGTGGCCTTATTATAATAACCGTGTGGGGGAGGAGTCTGCGGCGGTGGGTGAATGAGATGTGGGGGCAGGCTGCTAAGGGTGCAGGGGAGGAGGGGAAGGGAGGGGAAGGGAGCCGGATGGATCTGAATGTGAGCCGCACGTAAGGGACCATACTGATCCTCCCCACCTCAGCCCGCTGGTGCTGCTGCTGCTGCCTGACTTCTTCCGTGCAGCACAGCTGTCTTCTCCGGCTGCCGCTCCCGCACCCGCTTCAGGTGTGGGGGTACCACACCGCTCAGTAGGCAAGCGCTGTCAGTCAGGAGTCAGCGCTGCACCGGATGTCTCTTCTGGATGTCCTCTGACTTTCTCCTGCGGCGCAACTCCAGCTATTCCTCCCGCTGCGGCTCCCACTTCGGGTAAGGGGACCATATTGCTCAGTAGTGAGCACTTTCGGTAAGCCTGCGGCTGCTATGCCGCTACCCCTCTCCTCCACAGTCCTAATGGGTCGCTGCAGTCTGTAAGGGACCGCAGGTGCACACACCCAGGAACCGCTGGCTCTCCTCCCGCCGCCAGCAGCTACTTTTATAACCTCAGCCTGCACGAGACCCCTTCCCTCACTCACTCTCGCTCTCCTGGCGGCCACTGCGCAGCCGCAACAAATTGAAAAGCCCTATCTCTATAATGGGGCATATTTCTCTTAATTAAAAAAACCCTATAACTTTCTGAAAAACCACAACCCCAAAAGGCACTACACTGGGGCATACTCTATCTAGTAAAACAAACCCCAAGTCTTAATTCGTCCTCTATCCGGAGTTATGCCTTCCCAAAAAATATCTAATTCACTCTATAGGAAAACGGTGTCAAAAAGCCACAAAGGAAGTCACAGAAAAAAACTGACAGTTGGAACTTTAGGTTACTCCCAATTCCTCATTTTTTATTATTTTGCCCTGAAATTTGGCATGCAGCGCCGGGTGACGATTCTACACGCCCATGCCAAATTTCAGCTCAGTACGTCCAATCAGTTTTGAGGTGTAGCCCCTCAAACACCATGCCCCCATCTCAGAAGTTCCCTATGGGAAAATTCCGTTTGTTCGATTCAGCCTTAATATAAGGGCACGACCGTGCCCTTATAATATCTATCTATCTATCTATCTATCTATCTATCTATCTATCGTATGTGTGTGTATATATACATCTATACATACATGCGCTAACACCTGGACATACACTGATGTACCCACACCTAATATCCATACATACACGCCCTGACACCTGGACATACACCAACATTCCCACACCTGCATCTATACATACACATGCTGACACCTGGACATACACCAACATACAAGCACCTGCATCTATATATACACGCGCTGACAAATGGACATACACCGACGTACCCACACTTGCATCTATACATACATGCACTGACATCTGGACATACAAGCACCTGCATCTATACATACACGCGCTGACACCTGAACCTACACTGACCTTCCCACACCTGCATCTATACATACACATTCTGACACCTGGACATACACAGACGTACCCACACCTGCATCTATACATACACGCGTTGACACCTGGACGTACACTGACGTACACACACCTACATCTATATATGCATGGATGCAAATGTGGGTACGTCTGTATACGTCCAGGTGTTAGCATGTGTATGTATAGATGTTAGGTGTGGGTACATCAGTGTATGTCCAGGTGTCAGCACATGTATGTATAGATTCACATGTGGGTAAGCCGGTGTACGTCCACGTGTCAGCATGTGTAGGTATAGATGCAGGTGTGGGTACGTTGGTGTACTTTTAGGGGTCAGCGTGTTAATGTATAGATGTTGGTGTGTGTATGTCAGTGTACGTACAGATATAGGTGTGTGTGTATGTATGTATGTATGTATGTATATGTATAGAGGAAGGTGTGATACATACATATCTACAGCCACACCACACTGTATATGCCCAATATCACCTGATCTTAGGCCTGGTTTGTTCTTGGATGTGAGACCACCTGGGAATACCAGGTGCTGTAGGTAGTTTTATACTACCAACACCGTTCTCTTGATGCATTCTATTTTGAAACTTATTCATTGATGTAGAAGTTAGAAACAGCAAAAATCATCTACAGCCGCATCACACTGGATATGTCCAATCCAGTGGCGTAACTAGAAATTTTTCTCCCCCAAGCCAAAAAATTCTTCGGCGCCCCCCCCCCCCCCTTCATGCTCCATAATTGGGAGCAAGAAAGGGATAAATATGCGCGCGCCTAAGGCGCGCGCGTCAAAAAGGGGCGTGGTTTTGTTGGAGTGGGCGTGGTTTCGCATAAAGGGGCGTGGCATTGCAGGAAAAGACTACCTTATACCCCAGTTTTGCAACCTGCACGCCCATACGTTGGCCACCACAGGAAAGAAAAATAATCCTGATTCATGCCCCTTACATTATTTGTCATTTTTCCTCCTTATAGTAATGCCCAGTATACATTATGCCACATACTGCAATGGCCCTTAGACATTATGCCGCACACAATAATGCACGACACAATATGCACACACTGTAATGCCCCCGACACATTATGCCACACACCGTAATGTCTGTGACACATTATGCCACACACCGTAATGCCTGTGACACATTATGACAGGAATCGCAATGCCCGTTATACATTATGCTACACACTGCAATGCCCCTGATACATTATAGCACATACAATGTCTGTGACACATTATGACACACACCGCAATGTCCGTGATACATTATGCCACACACTGCAATGCCCGATACATTATAGCACATACAATGCCTGTGACACATTATGCCACACACTGCAATGACCTTGAGACATTATACCACAATGCCCGTGATATAGTATACCATACACCGTAATGCCTGTGACACATACCGCAATGCCCTGCCCGTTATACCCTATGCCACACATCGCAATGCCCGTTATGTATTATGCCACACTGCAATGACCCTGAGACATTATACCACATACCACAATGCCCGTGATATAGTATACCACACACCGTAATGCCTGACACATTATGACACACACCGCAATGTCCGTGATACATTATGCCACACACTGCAATGACCCTGAGACATTATACCACATATCACAATGCCCGCGATATAGTATACCATACACCGTAATGCCTGCGACACATTATGACACACACCGCAATGTCCGTGATACATTATGCCACACACCGTAATGCCCATTACACATTAAGTCCTACAGTAAGGCTTCTAATTACTTTTCAATTACCTGCTCGTTGTCAGGGGTTTCATGCACTGGGTGTCATGCTCGTTGCCAGGGGTTTCATGCTCTTGGTTCCATGCACGGTGCCAGGGGTTTTCATGCTCAGGGTGTCATGCTCGTTGCCAGGGGTTTCATGCACTGGGTGTCATGCTCGTTGCCAGGTGTTTCATGCACTGGGTGTCATGCTCGTTGCCAGATGTTTCATGCACTGGGTGTCATGCTCGTTGCTAGGAGGTAGTCCTTGTTGCTAGGGCTGTGCTCCAAGTGCCACATATGTCCCCAGTGCCAGATATTCCCCCACGGTGCCAGGTACTTACATGCCCCAGTGCCAAATATAGTCGTCCCCCCCATGTGCCAGGTACACATATGCCCCCAGTGCCAGATATTCCCCCCCAGTGCCATATATGCCCCCAGTGCCAGATATTCCCCCCAGTGCCATATATGCCCCCCGTGCCATATATGCCCCCAGTGCCAGATACCCCCCCCAGTGCCATATATGCCCCCAGTGCCAGATATTCCCCCCCAGTGCCATATATGCCCCAGTGCCAGATATCCCCCCCAGTGCCAGATATGCCCCCAGTGCCAGATATTCCCCCCAGTGCCAGAAATGCCCCAGTGCCAGATATTCCTCCCTCCCCCCCCGTGCCATATATGCCCCCAGTGCCAGATATTTACCCCCCCCCCCCCCCGCCGTCGCTTTTTGGAGGGACACGGAGGGCACAGCTCGTCTCTCCTGTGTCCCTCCTGCTGCATCATCTCCGGCGGCCGCGGGTCTAATAGGGGGAAGTGCCGGTTCATGAGCCAATTAGAGCTCACGGACGGCACTTCCCCCTATTAGACCCGCGGCCGCCGGAGATGATGCAGCAGGAGGGACACAGGGAGGCGCGCTGTGTGCCCTCCGTGTCCCTCCAAAAAGCGGCGGAGGGAAGGAGACTGCAGACTGACATGCGGACGCTCGTCCGCATGTCAGTCTGCTGTAAATCAGTGGCGCCCCCGCAGCCCCTCGCCCCCAAGCCACCGCGAGGACTGCGGGGGCAGTAGTTACGCCACTGGTCCAATCTCATCTGATGATGGAAGCTAAGCAGTGTTGTGCCTGGTTTGTTTTTGGATTTCAAGTCCTGCCTTCTGGTTTGGCCACGGCACCTCGGATATTCACCAAGGTCATGGCCGTGATGACGACCCTTCACCATCAGAGAATCAGGATCCTGCCAAATCTGGACGACTTGCTGATCCTGGTGAACTCCCAAGAGGTTCTCCACAGTTATCTGGAACTGGCGGTCCAATTCCTAAAAGTCCACGGGTGGCTCATCAACTGAAAAAAGTCCTCGCTGGTCCCTGCTCGGAACATTGTGCACCTAGGGGCACTGCTGGACACACACAGCCAACAATTGTTTCTGTCTCCAGAGAAAGTCCTGAAAATTCAGGACAGTATCGTCCTCTCTCGCCCAAGAGTGTTGATACACACGGCGATGCAAGTACTAGACCTCATGGTGTCGGCTTTCGATATGGTAGAGTACGCTCAATTTCATTACCGCCCTCTGCAGAGGTTAATCCTCTCCAAGTGGGACGGCCTGCCTCATCGGATGATGTCTCAAATGATCTCCTTGACTCCGGAGGTTCGTCTGACACTGAGCTGGTGGCTACAGGACCAACAGTTGAGCAGGGGCCATCCCTTCTGGATCTCCAACTGTGTCCTCCTGACAATGGATGCCAGTCTTTTGGGCTGGGCCATGGTGTTGGAGCAACACTTTCTCCAGGGTCGGTGGACCAGGGAGGAATCTCTCCTCCTGATATACATTCTGGAATTGCAGGCAGTGTTCAATTAATTGACACTGGCCCTGCCTCTAGTACAGAACAGGCCTGTTCAAGTACAATCTGACAACGCCACCACGGTAGTGTACACAAATCATCAAGGCGGCACTCGAAACTGCATGGCAAAGCTGGAAGTATCAAAAATCCTCCGTTGGGTAGAAAGTCATCTGACAGCAATATCGGCAGTGTTCATTCCCGGAGTCCTCAACTAGGAAGCGGATTTCCTCAGTCGTCAGGACGTTCACGCTGGAGAGTGGAGAGGCCGCAGCAGAAATGTCTGCACTGGTGTCAGTAGGTGACTGAGGCAGGAATGACTGGGAGATAGTGGGTGACTGAAGCATGTATGAGTGGGAGATAGTGGGTGACTGAGGCCGGGGTGACTGGGAGATAGTGGGTGACAGGGAGATAGTGGGTTACTGAGGGAGGGGTGATAGGAAGGGGTTGGGTAAGTATGGGAAGAAAGTGGGTGACAGGTATAATAAATGACTAAGGCAGGGGTGATAGGGAGATAGTTGATGACTGTGGCAGGGGTGACAGGGACAGTAAGAGACTGAGGCAGGGGTGACAGGGATAGTGGCTGACTGAGGCAGGGGTGACTGGGAGATAGTGGGTGACTGAGGCAGGGTTGACAGGGATAGTGGGTGACTGAAGCAGGGGTGATAGGGTGACAGTGGGTGACTAAAGCAGGGGTGACTGGTATAGTGGGTGACTGAGGCAGGGATCGCAGATATAGTGGTTGACTGAGGCAGCGGTGACTGGGAGATAGTGGGTAACTGAGGCAGGGGTGACAGGGAAAGTGTGTGACTCAGGCAGGGGTGATAGGGAGATAGTGGGCTGCATATCTCTGCCTCACTGCAGCAGCACATTCCTGCTTCAATGACAGCAGCACATCCCTACCTCACTTATAGCAGCACATCCCTGCCTCGCTGACAGCAGCACATCCCTGCCTCGCTGACAGCAGCACATCCCTGCCTCGCTGACAGCAGCACATCCCTGCTTCGCTGACAGCAGCACATCCCTGCTTCGCTGACAGCAGCACATCCCTGCCTCGCTGACAGCAGCACATCCCTGTCTCGCTGACAGCAGCACAGCACTGCTTCGCTGACAGCAGCACATCACTGCTTCACTACCAGCAGCACATCCCTGCCTCACTGGCAGCAGCACATCCCTGCCTTACTGACAGCTGTATATAGGGCCTAATTCAGACCTGATCCCTGCTGTGCATATTCACACAACAGGAGATCAGGTCTGAAGTGCGTGTGTGCTGGTGCCGCAGTGCACCGGCACATGCCAGAGATGCGATCAGCATCTCTGCCCAGTGAGCGCCTCTGCCTGATTGACAGGCAGAGGCGGTCACTGGGCAGGAGGAGTCGGGCCAGCGGCGTTGTGCCGCCATTTTGGGGGCACAGTCAGGACAACGCAGACATGACCGGACCGTATGGGGGCGGGCCGTGACGGCTGCGTGACCCGGACAGCAACGGGCCTTATTTACTAAAATCTCAGATAAATTTTATGGCATTTATGTGCAGTCTAGTTTGCACAGTTGATAGAGTGTTGATCTTGCACTATCAATGTAAGCCTCACATAGGTTTGATACACATGTAAGTTTGTTTTTATTTTACTACATTGTGGTTTGTGGCTCTATACCATGTAATGCATGTCTTTTAACAGTAGTCAAGTCTTCCAATGTGCTTGTTAGTGAAACCCAATAGATAGCTTTATTTTATTTTGTTTCTTCAAATATTGAATGCATATGTCTTATAACTTTTTTTTTTTTCAATATACAGGTTGAGTATCTGTATATACATTTTTATTATAAGATTTTCAATGACACAAGTACATCCAAGTTGCAGATTATAGATTGTGAAGGACAAATCAACCATATAAACAATTTAAATTGCATGCAGGTAGTAGAATATCAAACTCCTTGGATGAGAGTTGGTCGTAATAAACTAGGATAGATAAGAATAAAGTAGAAAATAAGATTTTAAACCTACCGGTAAATCTTTTTCTCGTAGTCCGTAGAGGATGCTGGGGACTCCGTAAGGACCATGGGGATAGACGGGCTCCACAGGAGACATGGGCACTTTAAGAAAGACTTTAGTTCTGGGTGTGCACTGGCTCCTCCCTCTATGCCACAGTTAGAGAAACTGTGCCCAGAGGAGACGGACAGTATGAGGAAAGGATTTTGTTAATCCAGGGCAAGATTCATACCAGCCACACCAATCACACCGTATAACTTGTGATAAACTACCCAGTTATCAGTATGAAAAAACAACATAGCATCAGTGCAGGACCGATGCAACTATAACATAACCCTTATTGAAGCAATAACTATATACAAGAAGTAGTCCGCACTTGGGACGGGCGCCCAGCATCCTCTACGGACTACGAGAAAAAGATTTACCAGTAGGTTTAAAATCTTATTTTCTCTAACGTCCTAGAGGATGCTGGGGACTCCGTAAGGACCATGGGGATTATACCAATGCTCCAAAACGGGCGGGAGAGTGCGGATGACTCTGCAGCACCGATTGAGCAAACATGAGTTCCTCCTCAGCCAGGGTATCAAACTTATAGTATTTTGCAAAAGTGTGTGAACCCGACCAAGTAGCAGCTTGACACAGCTGTAGTGCCGAGACCCCTCGGGCAGCCGCCCAAGAAGAGCCCACTTTCCTCATGGAATGGGCCTTGACCGATTTCAGTAACTGCAATCCAGCCATAGAATGCGCTTGCTGAATCGTGTTACAAATCCGGCGAGCAATAGCCTGCTTTGAAGCAGGGGCACCAATCTTGTTGGTTGCATACAGGACAAACAGCGCTTCAGTTTTCCTGACTCTAGCCGTCCTGGCCACGTAAATTTTCAAAGCCCTAACCACATCAAGTAACTCGGAATCCTCCAAGTCACGCGTAGCCACAGGCACCACAATAGGTTGGTTCATATGAAAAGATGAGACCACTTTTGGTAGGAATTGAGGACGGGTCTGCAATTCCGCTCTATCCACATGGAATACCAAATATGGGCTTTTATGTGACAAAGCCGCTAATTCCGACACTCGCCTAGCCGAAGCCAAGGCTAATAACATGACCACCTTCCATGTGAGATATTTTAACTTCACTGTTTTAAGTGGTTCAAACCAGTGTAATTTTAGAAAACTTAACACCACGTTAAGGTCCCAAGGTGCCACCGGAGGCACAAAAGGAGGCTGAATATGCAGCACTCCTTTTACAAAAGTCTGAACTTCTGGAAGAGAAGCCAATTCTTTTTGAAAGAAAATGGATAAGGCCGAAATCTGGACCTTAATAGAGCCTAATTTTAGGCCCAAATTCACTCCAGTTTGTAGGAAGTGAAGGAAACGGCCCGGATGGAATTCTTCCGTAGGAGCATTCCTGGCCTCACACCAAGAAACATAATTTCGCCATATACGGTGTAATGTTTTAACGTTACATCCTTCCTAGCCTTTATCAGCGTAGGGATGACCTCAACCGGAATGCTAGGATCCGGCATTCAACCGCCATGCCGTCAAACGCAGCCGCGGTAAGTCTTGGAACAGACAGGGCCCCTGATGCAACAGGTCCTGTCTTAGAGGGAGAGGCCACAGATCTTCTGTGAGCATTTCCTGCAGATCCGGATACCAGGTCCTCCGTGGCCAATCTGGAACAATGAGGATTGTTCTCACTCCTCTTTGTCTTATTATCCTCAACACCTTGGGTATGAGAGGAAGAGGAGGAAATACATAGACCGACCGGAACACCCACGGTGTCACTAGGGCGTCTACAGCTACTGCCTGAGGGTCTCTTGACCTTGCTCAATACCTCTGTAGCTTTTTGTTGAGCCGGGACGGCATCATGTCTATCTGTGGCAGTTCCCACCGACTTGTAATCTGTGCAAAGACTTCCTGATGAAGTCCCCACTCTCCCGGATGTAGGTCGTGTCTGCTGAGGATGTCTGCTTCCCAGTTGTCCACTCCCGGAATGAACACTGCTGACAGTGCGCTTGCGTGATTCTCCACCCAGCGAAGAATTCTGGTGGCTTGTGCCATCGCCACTCTGCTTCTTGTGCCGCCTTGGCGGTTTACATGAGCCACTGCGGTGACGTTGTCTGACTGGATCAGAACCGGTTGGTCGCAAAGTAAGGTCTCCGCTTGACGTAGGGCATTGTATATGGCCCTTAGTTCCAGGATGTTGATGTGAAGACAAGTCTCTTGACTTGACCAAAGACCTTGGAAATTTCTTCCCTGTGCGACTGCTCCCCAACCTTGGAGGCTTGCGTCTGTGGTCACCAGGATCCAGCCCTGAATGCTGAATCTGCGTCCCTCGAGAAGGTGAGCACTCTGCAGCCACCACAAGAGTGATACCCTGACCCTGGGGGACAGGGTGATCAACCAATGCATCTGTAAATGTGACCCGGACCACTTGTCCAGTAGGTCCCATTGGAAAGTCCTCGCATGGAACCTGCCGAATGGAATGGCCTCGTATGATGCCACCATCTTTCCCAGGACTCGAGTGCAGTGATGCACTGACACCTGTTTTGGTTTCAATAGGTTCCTGACAAGAGTCATGAGTTCCTGGGCCTTTTCTATCAGGAGATAAACCCTCTTCTGGTCTGTGTCCAGAATCATGCCCAAGAAAGACAGACGAGTAGTAGGAATCAACTGCGACTTCGGGATATTGAGAATCCAGCCGTGTTGCTGTAACACTTTCAGTGAAAGTGATACGCTGTTCAGCAACTGCTCTCTTGATCTCGCTTTTATGAGATCGCCCAAGTACGGGATAATTGTGACACCTTGCTTGCACAGGAGCACCATCATTTCCGCCATTACCTTGGTGAAAATTCTCAGGGCCATGGAGAGACCAAACAGCAACGTCTGAAATTGGCAATGACAGTCCTGTACCGCAAATCTGAGTTACGCCTGATGAGGTGGATAAATGGGGACATGAAGGTATGCATCCTGTACACAAATGCAGACAACAGGTGTCAAGCCGTGTGTTGCCTTTGTCAAGCTGTAATAAGTAGGGATAAGGACGTTAACCACCTCGGAACATCCTCCCTTATATGTCACCTGCAGCGCATTCATCATAAGTCAGTGACAAGTTCAAAAACTTTGGATGACAGCGGAAGCAGTCCACTAACCACTAAATCCCTTCCTCTTGTAACCAAGCTCCTGCAAACCACACCACCAACTCCCTCAGTGTCAATTTCCTCCTTAGACAGGAGAGCCAATAGTCCTTCAGGCCATGTCACTGGCAAGTCTGACGAGTCCTCTCCTGCCTGGGATTCCTCCGATGCATCCTTGAGTGTAACGCCTACTGCTGCTGGCGCTGCTGTTGTTGCTGCTGGGAGTCGATCGTCATCCCAGAGGGGAAGTCGGAAGACCACTTGTACTTCTTCCAGTAAGCAATTGACTGTCCAACAGTCCTTTGCGAGGAAGATGAAATATCACAGCAGTCATCCTGCTGCAAAGCGGATAACTCAGGTCTGGGTGGTGAGAAACGTGGTTCCGGTATCCATCGTTAATTTAGAGGCAACTAGAGACTTGATTGAGGTACTGTGTCCCCGGTACCAAATACCCTCTAGGTTCCATTTCTCTAGGCAGGCGATACCGAAAATGTACACAGACCTCAGAAAAAGAGTCACCAGTGTCCTAAAAAATGCAGTTGTACCCAATGTCCACTTGTCTGTGGTTAAGTGGAGCAGGGCAGACTCAGGACTATATGACTGTGACAGCCCACTGGGTAGATGTATTGCCTCCCGCAGCACGAACAGCAGCGGCGGCACCAGTAGCAGCATCTCGCAATTGCCAACTCGTTCCTAGGCAGGCTACGCTTTGTATCACCGCTTTCCATAAGAGGCACACAGCTGACAACCTCTTACGGAAACTGAGGAACATCATCGCAGAATGGCTTACCCCAATTGAACTCTCCTGGGGATTTGTGACATCGGACAACGCCACCAATATTGTGCGTGCATTACATCTGGGCAAATTCCAGCACGTCCCATGTTTTGCACATACATTGAACTTGGTGGTGCAGAATTATTTAAAAAACGACAGGGGCGTGCAAGAGATGCTGTCGGTGGCCCGAAGAATTGCGGGCCACTTTCTGCCTTCAGCCACCGCATGCCGAAGACTGGAGCACCACCAAACATTCCTGAACCTGCCCTGCCATCATCTGAAGCAAGAGGTGGTAACGAGGTGGAATTCAACCCTCTATATGCTTCAGAGGATGGAGGAGCAGCAAAAGGCCATTCAAGCCTATACATCTGCCCACGATATAGGCAAAGGAGGGGGAATGCACCTGACTCAAGCGCAGTGGAGAATGATTTCAACGTTGTGCAAGGTTCTGCAACCCTTTGAAATTTCCACACGTGAAGTCAGTTCAGACACTGCCAGCCTGAGTCAGGTCATTCCCCTCATCAGGCTTTTGCAGAAGAAGCTGGAGACATTGAAGGAGGAGCTAAAACAGAGCGATTCAACTAGGCATGTGGGACTTGTGGATGGAGCCCTTAATTTGCTTAACCAGGATTCAATCTGTTGAAATCAGAGCACTACATTTTGGCCGCCGTGCTCGATCCTAGATTTAAAACCTACATTGTATCTCTCTTTCCGGCAGACACAAGTCTGCAGAGGTTCAAAGACCTGCTGGTGAGAAAATTGTCAAGTCAAGCGGAACGTGACCCGTCAACAGCTCCTCCTTCACATTCTCCCGCAACTGGGGGTGCGAGGAAAAGGCTAAGAATTCCGAGCCCACCCGCTGGCGGTGATGCAGGGCAGTCTGGAGTGAGTGCTGACATCTGGTCCGGACTGAAGGACCTGGCAACGATTACTGACATGTCGTCTACTGTCACTGCATATGATTCTGTCACCTTTGAAAGAATGGTGGAGAAAAAGAGGCAATTTGGAGGCACAAACTGGCTTTATTCTACCTAAGTTGCCCTCCCTCCAGTGTGTACTCCGAAAGAGTGTTTAGTGCGGCCGCTCACCTTGTCAGCAATCGGCGTACAAGGTTACTTCCAGAAAATGTGGAGAAGATGATGATCATCAAAATTAATTATAATCAATTCCTCCGTGGAGACATTCACCAGCAATTGCCTCCAGAAAGTACACAGGGATCTGAGATGGTGGATTCCAGTGGGGACGAATTAATAATCTGTGAGGAGGGGGATGTACACAGTGAAAGGGGTGAGGAATCGGAGGATGATGAGGTGGACATCTTGCCTCTGTAGAGCCAGTTTGTGCAAGGAGAGATTGATTGATTCTTTTTTGGTGGGGGCCCAAACCAACCAGTCATTTCAGTCAGTCGTGTGGCAGACCCTGTCGCTGAAATGATGGGTTCGTCAATGTTTTTCTTTTCAATCTAAGCCCCTGCAGTTTTCTGTAAGCATCTGCTTCGCTATGATGATCAACAAGTCACAAGGGAAAACACTCAGGGCTGGAGGCGTAGATCTTAGGACCAGCTGCTACAAGCATGGCAGAGGTGTCACTATCACTGGTGACACCCAGAGAGGCGGCGAGGGAGATTGTAATGCAGTGCGCGCAGATAAGCAGCGTAATGGTAAAAAGGAGGCATGGTCTCATAGGTAGGGGCGTGGCCTGAATCACCATTTTGTTGCTGCGGGTATCCCGGGGGTTGGGGGCTGTACCCGGGGACTAGTGTGTGAGTGGTGCTGGCTCCTGCACAGTGACAGAAACTGGGTGTTGCACGTAATGTCACAGTGAAACACCCATATTCTGTCACTGAAGAAGAGCCGGCACTTTGGTGTCACCCCACTTGGCGGGTGACACTCGGGTGTGTGCCGCAACCCCGTTGTGATGCCACTGACCCATGGGAAGCTTTACGTGGCTTACCCATGTGTTAGTAGCCCCAAGCATCTTTTGTGTTAGTCCCTGAAGAAAAACTTCAAATATTGTTTACAATTTTGTAATCAATGGCCTAATTCAGTAAGGATTGCAAATTCTGCTAAGTAACAGAATTTGCAATCCTTTGGTTCGCATGCTGGGGCCACCCATCACAGGGCATGGCCACCCAGCATGCCGCCTCCCTTCTTGACCACGCTGAAATTGCAGTCTCAGTGCAGTTCAGCGTGATCATAAAAAATGGATTAGCCTCCTGTTGGTGCAGACTGTACGTGTGCGCAGGAAGCCGCCACCATTTTTGTGATCGCAACGGCTGCATGTGATGTCATGCAGCCGCTCTGACCACGCCTCCTGTTTCTCCGTTGAAGCCCTGCCCCCGCACCGCTCCATCTCCGACTTTGAAATGGAGTGTTGCTGACCCCCCCGCACCGATTGACAGTCACAGAAAATGCAGGCGCATGCGTATGCTCTTAGCAATTTTTGCAGTTGGATTGCTTATTGTGATTGTCTGTTTAATGTGAAAACAAATGTGTGTGTTTTTTTCAACCTGGAAGCCCAACATCGATTAAGATCGATCTTAAATAGACCCAACATCGATTAAGATGCATCCATATAGCCCAGGAGCTATATGTGATGTATTTTTTGCCATGTAAGGTATTTCTGTCGTGTTTTATTGCGTCTCAGGGCGCCCCCCCCAGCGCCCTGCACCCTCAGTGACCTGAGTATGAAGTGTGCTGAGAGCAATGGCGCACAGCTGCAGTGCTGTGCGCTACCTTATTGAAGACAGGAACGTCTTCTGCCGACGATTTTTCCGGACCTCTTCGCTCTTCTGGCTCTGTAAGGGGGCCGGCGGCGCGGCTCCGGGACCCATCCAGGCTGGACCTGTGATCGTCCCTATGGAGCTAATGTCCAGTAGCCAAGAAGCCCAATCCACTCTGCACGCAGGTGAGTTCGCTTCTTCTCCCCTTAGTCCCTCGATGCAGTGAGCCTGTTGCCAGCAGGTCTCACTGAAAATAACAAACCTAAACTAAAACTTTCACTAAGAAGCTCAGGAGAGCCCCTAGTGTGCACCCTTCTCGTCGGGCACAGAAATCTAACTGAGGCTTGGAGGAGAGTCATAGGGGGAGGAGCCAGTGCACACCAGCTAGTCCTAAAGCTTTCTTTAGATGTGCCCAGTCTCCTGCGGAGCCGCTATTCCCCATGGTCCTTACGGAGTCCCCAGCATCCACTTAGGACGTTAGAGAAAATAAGGATAAAGTGGACTACAGAAACTGATGCTCTAAACAAAGGAGAGAGAGAGAGAGAGAAAAGCACAAGGGAAAGTGGGCAATCGGAACACCACAGAGAGAGGAGAGATAGAAATGCCTGAAAAAGTAAAGGGGGTTGGGTATGGCATCCGGCGCTCGGGATTCCAGCAGTCACATGATACCTAATCCTAATCCTAACCCTCTGGGGGGGGTGGCGGATAGGGCTAACCCTCAGGGGGTGGCAGCTAGGACTACCCCCCCCCCCCCCACCTCCTAGTGCCTTCCCTAACACCCCCTCCCCCGGTCCTAACCCTCCCTCCAATACTCGCCTTCGGGATGTTGGCTGTCTGTGTGCCGGCACCAGTCTCCCAAGTGGTGTCAGGATTCCAACATCGGTCAAATGACCGCCGGTATACCGTCTGCCGGGATGGTAAATGTATCCTGAGGACAGGTAGTGAGTGTGGAGGGATAGGTGGTTCAGTAAAATGTAACAGCTCAAACTGCGATCATTCACTGATAAATTGATTTATAGCTCTCCCTTTTTAACCATTGCAGTCATAAAAGCAATGTTTTTTAAACTTTTAAATAAAGCTTGTTAGCATCCCCAGCACACTGTATATGCTGGGAGATGTAGTTCTCAATATGAAAACATTTAATTACTGTATGAACTCTAATTCCCCAACTGAAACCTCTCACAAACACACACTCCTAAATCTAGTACACACACACACACACACACACACATTTCCCCAGTACTGACAACTCTCATCACTTCCACACACTGACAACTCCCTCCTGCTCCTCTCCCCACTGACACTGACAGCTCCCTCACAGTCACACACATCCTCCACCCCCCCACACACACACTGATAGCACACATGCACAAATCCCCCCCTCCTCGACACTAACTGTCACGGACTGCTTGGGCAGCAGGGGGCAGGCTCTGACTTGAAGTGCTGAAATTCAACAGCTCTCTCGAACTTGCAAGGCATGGCTGTGCAGCTGTCTCCAGCCATCTCCTTGCCCACTGTGTAATTTGTGGCGTTCTCTGATGTTCCCCGCTCTGCCTCTACAACCGGCACATAATGTACAGCAGTGGTGACTCCTGAGTATGGGCCTGGAGAACTCCGCCTACCGGGGGGTAGGGATTAATAATTTCAAAGGGGCAGAGCTAGGAGTGAAGCAGTGGACAGCAGTTGAGGGGCGTTTCAAACTGTAACAGGGTTGGGACAATTTCAGTATCCTTCCCTCACCGTCTAATTGGTCAGTCCCACGCTGATTGCCATAGCGCCCTTTTGAGACTGCAGAACTCTATCCCTTAGCCACGGTTGGCACAGCTGGATGGTGCCCCTGGCAAGTGCCATCCTGGCCAAGGGGTAGATACGCCCCTGAGGGTCAGGGCCAGCAACAGAAATCTCGGGGCCCAGTACACTGATATCTCTGGGGCCCCCTCAACCCCCCCTTAACTTGGCAGAGGGATCTTTAAAAAAAAATGGAGCCTTTGACTCGGACCGTCAGTGAGGCCGGCAGGTGGTTTTCAAACTGGGCTATCCAGCTCTTCGGTGGCGGTGGCAGGGACATTCAGAAAAGGGCCAGCACAGCAACATGCATAATAATGGCAATACAGTATGGACCACAGGGACTGGACAAAGTGATGGGGTAAAAGGAGGGGGGAGGGTTTAGTTGGCCTGTTAATTGTTTTCCTGCTTAAATTGAGCAGTTGGTGGATACACTTTAAAAAGCAATATTGGCACTGTGGCCCCATTATTTCTGTTCTTAATACTTGGAGCCCTGAACAAGTGTCCCCTTTGTCCCCCCTGTCACCGGGCCTGTTCAGGCGTTACCTATGGAGAAGCTGCGACATGACATCCTAGGACACGATACTGCACCATGCATCACCATTATATTTCAGTGTGCCTTGTCAATATTTAAATCTTGTTCTGTGTGACGTGAGTTGTAAATGGTTGAAAATCTCTGTGCTACAGTATCGTCACCATGTAGTTATAACAACACCGCAAAACCACCAAAAGACGTGTTTTGGTAGAGGGACTGCTGGAGGGGCCCATTGGGGCCCCCAGTTTGCTACCCCACCCCAGTATACCTGTGCTGTAGCCAGTGGAAGGGGCACTATCTTCCCGGTGATCTCTTCGGGAAGATGGTGCCGCACATAGAAAGCAAAGACTCTGGCTGCACTCTCCTGCCCTCGCTCTAAGCAAGGTGATCGGGCCACAAAAGGACCCCTGTCGGACCCCGGCCTGTGGGCCACAAAAGGATGCATTGGGGGCGGCATGCGGCCCATGGGTTTGACACCCCTGCCCTAGAGTATCACAATTTGTTTCACGGCACCCCTAGGCCAAAGTTTTTTTTATTGAGAAATTCAGAAAAAAATATAAAATTAAGTAAATTGTGTTTATAGCATGTCATCCTCAGGTTCAGTTATGTTGTGAGGGAATGGTTTTGCCAATTTAATAAAGTATAAATAATTTTAATTGGTCCTGGACCACCAAACTATGCTACCAGTGCAAGAACCCCAGTTTGGAAACTACTGCCATAAAATAAACCTTTTTTGTTTTTTTTAAACTACATGTAATACACCTTAGATCTCAGTTCCTAAAAGGTTTTAAACCTTTGCATACAGTAAACTACACATATTTAAAAATCCTACACCGGGCACAAGTGCTCACGGGCCAATTTCATGGCAGTCTCGGATAGGAGGGCATTGTGGATTCACCAAGGGAATGCTGATGCTGACTCCAAGAAGAAAGGGAGTCTCTTCCCTATGAAGGTGAAGCCTTGTTTGGCGACGGCCTAGTTAATTTGATCTCGGCAGCTCCCGCAGGTAAGTCATCCTTCTTGCCCTATGTTCCCTCTCAACGGATGAAGACGCATCATTATCTGACGCAGTCATTTCGGCCCAATAGATATGCAAGAAGTTAAGATTCCCCTTTCTTTGCAGGTAGAGGAAGGAAAAGAGGGAAGAGGTCTATAGCCTCTTCAAGATCGCAGGAGCAGAGATCGTCCTCTGCTTTTGCCAAATCCACTGCATGACGCTGGGGCTCTCTTGCAGGAGCCCGCACCAGTGGGGGGCACGTCTAAAACTCTTCAGTCAGTTCTGGATTCATTCGGACCTGGACTCGTGGGCTTTACAAATAGTGTCCCAAAGGTACAATCTGGGGTTTCAAGACGTTCCCCCTCACCGATTGTTCAAATCAGCCTTAGTCAGCAGGGAGAAGGTTTTTATTCAAGCCTCTTCGTGGTCCCGAAGCCGGACGGCTCAGTCAGACCAATCTTAAATCCCTTAATTTCTACCTAAAGAAATTCAATTTCAAGATGGAATCTCTCAGGGTAGTGATCTCCAGTCCGGGGGATAAAGGAGATTTCATGGTTTTGGTAGACATAAAGGATGCCTACTTATATGTTCCCATTTAGCCACTGCATCAAGCTACCTGAGGTTTGCAATTCAGGATTGTCATTACCAATTTCAGACGTTGCCGTTTGGTCTGTCCACGGCTCCGAGGATTTTCACCAGGGTGATGGCGGAAATGATGGTTCTCCTTCGCAAGCAAGGAGTCACAATTATCCCGTACTTGGATGATCTCCTGATAAAGGCGAGATCCAGGAACCAGTTGGTGCAAAACATCTACTCTCCCTGACAGTTCTTCAACAACATGGTTGGCTCCTAAACTTGCCAAAATCGCAGTTGGTCCCAATGACGCGGTTGTTGTTTTTGGGAGTGATACTGGACACAGAAGAGGTTTTCTTCTAGTGGAAAGGCTCTGGAGATCCAGAGTCTGGTCAAACAAATTCTGAAACCAGCAAGAGTGTTAATCCATCAATGCATTCAGTTGCTGGGGAAGATGGTTGCGGCCTACGAGGCCATTCAGTTTGGCAGGTTCCATGCCAGAGTGTTCCAGTGGGACCTGTTGGACAAGTGGTCCGGATCCCACCTACACATGCACCGGAGGATAATCCTGTCTTCCAAGACCAGAATCTCACTCCATTGGTGGCTGCACAGCTCTCACCACCTAGAGGGGCGATGGTTCGGGATCCAGGACTGGATCCTAGGGACCACGGATGCAACCCTCTGAGGCTGGAGAGCAGTCACACAGGGGGAAAACATCCAAGGAAGATGGTCAAGTCTTCCTTGGATGTTTTCATCTCCACATAAATGTCTCAGGTTTCCCTTTGTCTCTCATTAAGACCGGGGGGCATCGAAGTTGGGCAGACATAATCCGCCCTTCAAACGCGGCTGCCAAGGACTCAAGAAACCATAGTCTCGCAGGGGATTTCTGACAACACGGGTGAGACAACAGAGTTAGGGCGCCAGGGGCTATTTTCCTGTCCTGCTCCCTTCCCCAGCATTCCGTTCCAGTGCTCCAGTCCTTGCCATAAGATCTTCTCTGACCAGAGTGCTGGAAGCATAACATTATTACCGGCCATACCAAAACTTAAAATTAAACGGGGTTTAATTTTTTCTCATTCAGTTTTGTGAGAGTTTATCGGCCTCATGAATCCAACAGGTTTAGGGCCAAATCCTGGTCAGCTCTTAGTCAGCCAGATTCAAGAACTTACTCAGATGGTTCAGGATCTTTCTCTTCGGGTGAAGTCGCAGGAAGATCTTTTGCGAGCTTCCCCAAGGGTAGTCCCTGAACCAAAGATGCATTTGCCTGACCGTTTTTCTGGTGATAGAAAAGAGTTTTTTAATTTTAAAGAATCCTGTAAACTTTATTTTCGTTTAAGACCGACTTCCTCGGGTACTGAATCTCAGCGGATCGGGTTTATTATTTCTTTGCTCCAGGGGGATCCTCAGACCTGGGCATTTGGTTTAAGAGCAGAGGATCCGGCATTGTTGTCAGTTGACGCTTTTTTTGAGTCTTTAGGGCTCTTGTATGATGACCCTGATAGAGAGGCGTCCGCTGAAAGTCAGTTGCGCGCTCTCAGACAGGGTAGAAATCCTGCAGAGGTTTATTGTACAGAGTTTCGCCGTTGGTCGAACGACTGTGGCTGGAATGACCCAGCCCTGCGCAGTCAGTTTCGCCTCGGCTTATCAGAGTCTATAAAAGACAGTCTCCTTCAGTACCCCGCTCCTGAGACTCTCGATAAACTCATGGAGCTTTCTATTAAGATTGATTGTCGTCTCAGAGAGCGGAGGGCTGAAAAAGGAGCACCTTGAAGATGTAGAGGAGACCATGCAGATGGGTCTCTCCCGGCTGTCTCCTGAAGAAAGAGCCAGAAGGCAAAATTCTGGTCTTTGTCTGTACTGTGGGGGTAAGGGACATTTTGCTCGTAATTGTCCGAACAAGTCGGGAAACGCTTTGACCAGGTGAATTGTGAGGGGGTTCACCTAGGTCTGCAGCTTATCTCCTCGAATAACTCCCTTTTAGTCCCAGTTAAAGTTTCCTTTGGCAGCCTCAGTTCTTCGGTGTCGGCTTTTGTTGACAGTGGAGCTGCAGGAAACTTTATGGATTTAACTTGGGCTAAGGCCTTAGGCATTCCTCAGTTACCTTTGGGTAGGTGTGTCACCATGCATGGCTTAGATGGGAGTCCGCTGTCTAATGGGATTATTTCTCTCCGTACACCCCCTGTACTACTTACAGTAGGAGCTCTACATTCCGAGAAAATCGAGTTCTTTCTTACACATTGCCCAGCAGTTCCAGTTGTTCTGGGTCACCCTTGGCTGGCCTTTCATAATCCCACCATTGATTGGCAGTCGGGGGAGATTTCACATTGGGGTACTTTTTGTGATAAGGAATGTATCACGTTTCCAGTCAGAGTAGCAGCTATCATTCCAGAACTCATTCCGGTGGAATACCAGGAGTTTGCTGATGTTTTCTCCAAAGGCAATGCGGACATTCTGCCTCCCCATCGGCCTTATGATTGTGCTATTGAGTTAATTCCTGGTGCCGCATTGCCAAAGGGAAGATTATATGCATTATCCGGGCCAGAAACTGCGGCTATGAATGATTATGTAAAGGAGAGCCTTGAGAAAGGATTTATTAGACCATCAAAATCTCCTTTAAGTGCAGGCTTCTTCTTTGTGGAGAAAAAGGATGGCTCGCTTAGACCTTGCATTGATTTTAGAGCCCTGAATAAGATCTCAGTTAAAAACACCTATCCTTTGCCGTTGATTTCTGTACTCTTTGATCAGTTACGTTCTGCTGTGATTTTTTCTAAAATTGACCTTAGAGGAGCGTACAACCTCATCCGAATTAAATCTGGAGATGAGTGGAAAACGGCCTTCAGTACTCAGTCGGGTCACTACGAATACCTGGTGATGCCGTTCGGCCTGTCCAATGCTCCGGCAGTTTTTCAAGACCTCATTAACGATGTGCTCCGTGACTTCCTAGGGAAATTCGTGGTCGTTTACTTAGACGACATCCTGATTTTTTCTAAATCAATGGAACAACATGTTACCCAGGTGCGTCTGGTTCTTCAAAAGTTATGTGAGAATCATTTATATGCCAAGCTGGAGAAGTGTGAGTTTCATGTCACGGAAGTATCTTTTTTAGGGTACATAATTTCCCCTCAGGGATTTTCCATGGAACCAAAGAAACTCCAGGCCATCCTTAGTTGGGCGCAACCCACCAATTTAAAAGCAATTAAGCGTTTTTTAGGGTTTGCGAATTATTATAGGAGGTTCATTCATTCTTTTTCTGACCTGGTTGCTCCCATTGTAGCTCTGACAAAGAAAGGAGCGGATCCTACCAACTGGTCGCGTGAAGCTGAGTTGTCCTTCCGGGCCTTGAAACAAGCCTTTGTCTCGGCTCCAGTCCTCAGACATCCTAATCCGGAATTGCCCTTTGTGGTGGAGGTTGATGCCTCGGAGGTTGGAGTGGGGGCTATCCTTTCTCAAAAGGATCCGGAGTCTCTGGAGTTACATCCTTGTGCCTTTATGTCCAGGAAATTCTCCTCCGCTGAATCCAACTATGACGTTGGTAATCGGGAGTTACTGGCGGTAAAATGGGCTTTCGAGGAGTGGAGGCATTGGCTGGAGGGAGCAAAACATACTATTTCGGTATTGACTGACCATAAGAACCTGCAATACATTGAATCGGCTAAGCGGCTTAATGCCCGGCAGGCACGTTGGGCATTATTTTTTACGCGTTTCAAATTTATAATCACTTTCAGGCCTGGTTCCAAGAATACTAAGGCTGATGCCCTGTCACATAGCTTTCTTCCGGTTCACAATAACAATCCTGTTACCCCCATACTTCCATCTTCGGTCATCTGGGCGGGCCTCACACAAGATTTATTTACCCAGTTAAAACAGCTTCAACACCAAGCTCCTAGAATTACTCCTGCTGGTCGTCTTTACGTCCCTGAGTTTTTGAGAGTTACTGTTTTAACGGAATTCCATGATAACAAAGTTTCAGGGCATCCAGGAGTCTCTAAGACATTGGAGTTAGTCTCTCGCTCAGTATGGTGGCCTGGTCTTTCTAAAGACGTCAAGGAATTTGTTTATTCATGTCAGGTTTGTGCACAGCATAAGGTTCCCCGTTCCTTGCCCATCGGGCAACTTATGCCCTTAAATGTTCCTCTCAGGCCGTGGTCTCATATTTCCATGGATTTTGTGGTTGACCTTCCCCTTTCAGCCGGATTCCGAGTCATATGGGTGGTAGTGTACCGTTTTAGTAAAATGGCTCATTTTATTGCTCTTCCCCGATTGCCTTCTGCCCAAGGGTTGGCAGTTTTGTTTCTCCGCCATGTATTCAGGCTTCATGGGTTGCCTACTGATATTGTTTCTGATCGGGGTCCACAATTCATCGCACAATTCTGGAAATGTTTTTGTGCCTCATTGAAGATGAAATTGTCGTTAACATCCGGTTACCACCCACAATCCAACGGGCAAACCGAACGAGTTAACCAATCATTGAAACAATATTTGCGCTTGTATTCAGCCAAACTCCAGAATGATTGGTCCGAGTTTCTTCCGTTGGCTGAATTTGCTTACAATAATTCTTGTCATTCCTCCACTAAAGAGTCTCCATTCTTTTCAGTTTTTGGTTTTCACCCCAGAGCTAATTCTTTTTTTCATCATTCCTCAGTCTCCTCGCTTACCTTAACCTCCCATCTCAGAGCCATTTGGAAAAAGGTGCACCTTGCTCTCAGAAAAGCGGCCTTTCGAGAGAAGAAATTTTCTGACAGGCTCCGACGTCCTTGCACTTTTAAGGTGGGAGATAGGGTGTGGTTGTCGACTCGCAACATCAGGCTTCGACAATCCTCAGCTAGACTGGGACCCAAATTTATTGGGCCATTTCTTATTATTAAAAGAGTCAACCCAGTTGCCTTTCGGTTACGTTTACCAAGATCTCTCAGGATTGGAAATACGTTTCATTGTTCCCTGTTGAAACAATACGTTTCTTCCAGTAGATTTCCTCTGAAGATCTCTCAGGGTAGATCTCCAGTGGATGTACAGGGACAACAGGAGTTCTTGGTAGAGAAGGTTCTCGATTCCAAATTGTCCCGGGATCGGCTGTATTTTCTGGTTCACTGGAAAGGCTATGGTCCGGAGGAAAGGTCTTGGGTCCTGGATAAGGATCTTCATGCCCCGAGGCTCAAGAGGGCATTTTTTCGGGAATTTCCTCAGAAACCTGGCTTTAGGGGTTCCTTGACCCCTCCTCAAGGGGGGGTACTGTTAGGCGCCGGGGTCCGCTTGATGGTCTGCGCGGCCCGGCGCCTAGCAACTAGAGATGCCGTGCATGTACAGCCGCCGGCTCCCTAGCAACGCTAGACGCCGGGCGCGCTGAGCCGCACGGACCCTAGCAACGGGGACGCCACTGGCAGACCGCGTTCCCCGTTGCTAGGCTTTAGGAAATTAAGATATTCACCTGCTCTCTGGCCGTGCAGCAAGGCAGCTGCACGGCATTTATTCTAATCAGCCATTAGCAGCTGATTGGAGGACTCCTTGTTAAATACACTCCCAGGGCTTCTCACAGATGCCGGTAATAGCTTCCTGCATGCTGCCTTTGTTTGCTGAGAGTCTGTTTCCAGTCCTGCTGTATCCGGTCATTCCAGTCCGCAGAAGTCCGGTATTCGGGAGTTGTCATCTCATCCCAAGAGGTCGTTTGGTTCCCTGGAGTCCTGACTGATCACCGTTTTATATCCAGTGGTGTTCGTGAGTTGCGGCTCTGCCGTGTGTTGCGGCTCAGCCGCTTTACCTTTTATATTTTGTGTTTGGAGCATTTGCGGAGGGTTCCGCTTCCACAAGTCCTCTCTGGTACTCGGCGGTGCCGGGTAGGAGAATTGGACAAGTGGATATTTTGGTTGTCCTTTTTCCTGGCGGTTTCTCCGCACATATTATAGTTTTGAGTTTGCTTAGCCCCTGGCCTGGTTGTTTAGTTAGAGGGCCTCTTGTTATCACCCTGTCTCGGGTTTCCCTTTGTCTCTCATTAAGACCGGGGGGCATCGAAGTTGGGCAGACATAATCCGCCCTTCAAACGCGGCTGCCAAGGGCTCAAGAAACCATAGTCTCGCAGGGGATTTCTGACAACACGGGTGAGACAACAGAGTTAGGGCGCCAGGGGCTATTTTCCTGTCCTGCTCCCTTCCCCAGCATTCCGTTCCAGTGCTCCGGTCCTTGCCATAAGATCTTCTCTGACCAGAGTGCTGGAATCATAACACATACTGGACACAGAAGAGGTTTTCTTCCAGTGGAAAGGCTATGGAGATCCAGAGTCTGGTCAAACAAATTCTGAAACCAGCAAGAGTGTTAATCCATCAATGCATTCAGTTGCTGGGGAAGATGGTTGTGGCCTACGAGGCCATTCAGTTTGGCAGGTTCCATGCCAGAGTGTTCCAGTGGGACCTGTTGGACAATTGGTCCGGATCCCACCTACACATGCACCGGAGGATAATCCTGTCTTCCAAGACCAGAATCTCACTCCATTGGTGGCTGCACAGTTCTCACCTCCTAGAGAGGCGATGGTTCGGGATCCAGGACTGGATCCTAGGGACCACAGATGCAACCCTCCGAGGCTGGGGAGCAGTCACACAGGGGGAAAACGTCCAAGGAAGATGGTCAAGTCAGGAAAGTTGTCTCCACATAAATGTTCTGGAGTTAAGGGCCATTTAATAACTGCAGACACAGTACACACTGGGACGGGTGCCCAGCATCCTCAACAGACTAAGAGAAAAGGATTTACCGGTAGGTATTAAAATCCTAGTTTCTCTAACGTCCTAGAGGATGCTGGGGACTCCGTAAGGACCATGGGGATAGACGGGCTCCACAGAGTTCATGATCTTCACTGAGGTAGCGCACAGCACTGCAGCTGTGCGCCATTGCTCCCATACACCTCACATACTCCGGTCACTGTAAGGGTGCAGGGCGCAGGGGGGCACCCTAGGCAGCAATATAAACCTCTTTTTGGCAAAAATATAACATATATACAGCTGGGCACTGTATATATGTATGAGCCCCCACCAATTTTACAGTTTAAGCGGGACAGAAGCCCGCCGCCGAGGGGGCGGGGCTTCTCCCTCAGCACTCACCAGCGCCATTTTTTCTCCACAGCACCGCTGAGAGGAAGCTCCCCGGACTCTCCCCGCTTATACCACGGTAGAGAAGAGGGTTGAAAAGAGAGGGGGGGCACATAATTCGGCGCAAATTACATACAGCAGCGCTACTGGACAAACATTAAGTTACTGTGTTATACCTGGGTTATATAGCGCTGGGGTGTGTGCTGGCATACTCTCTCTCTGTCTCTCCAAAGGGCCTTGTGGGGAACTGTCTTCAGAAAAAGTATTCCCTGTGTGTGTGGTGTGTCGGTACACGTGTGTCGACATGTCTGAGGAAGAAGGCTATATTAGAGAGGAGCGGGAGCAAATGAATGTGGTGTCTCCGCTGACACCTGATTGGATGTATATGTGGAATGTTTTAAATGCTAGTGTAAACTCATTGTACAAAAGATTAGACAAGGCTGAAGCTTTGGGACAGTCAGGGACTCAACCCATGCCTGATCCTATGTTGCAGGGACTGTCAGGGTCTCATAAGCGCCCACTATCCCAGATTGTTGACACAGATACCGACACGGATTCTGACTCCAGTGTCGATTACGATGATGCAAAGTTACAGCCAAAATTGGCAAAATCCATTCGATATATGATTATGGCAATAAAAGATGTTTTGCACATCACAGAGGAACCCCCTGTCCCTGACAAGAGGGTACATATGTACAAGGGAAAGAAGCCTGAGGTAACCTTTGAGGGGGTCACATGAGCTGAACGAGTTATGTGAAAAAGCTTGGGAATCTCCAGATAAAAGACTGCAGATTTCCAAAAGGATTCTTTTGGCGTATCCTTTTCCATCAACGGATAGGTTACGATGGAAATCCTCCCGTAGGATGGACAAAGCATTAACACGCACAGCTACAGTTGGAAAATCAAATTTTTTACCTTATGTTCCCTCACAGCATAAGAAAGCTCCGCATTATCAAATGCAGTCCTTTCGGTCACAAAGCAACAAGAAAGTGCGAGGTGCGTCCTTTCTTGCCAGAGGTAGGGGCAGAGGAATAAAGCTGCACAACACAGCTAGTTCCCAGGAACAGAAGTCCTCCCCGGCCTCTACAAAATCTACCTCATGACGCTGGGGCTCCACTGGCAGAGTCCGGCCCATGTGATGTCATGCAGCTGCTCTGACCACGCCTCCTGTTTCTCCGTTGCCGACCCCATTTTGAAACCGTGCCCCCGCACCGCTCCATCTCCGACTTGGAAATGGAGTGTTGTTGACCCCCCTCCCCCCCCCCCTTCACCGATTCACAGGCAGAGGTGATCGCATTATCTGCGGGGTGCCGCAGAAAATGCAGGCGGATGCGTATGCTCTTAGCAGTTTTTGCAGTTGGATTGCGATCCAACCTGAATCAGGCCCCATTACCTATCACAATGCACTGCGGGTAGTACAAAATGGGGTAGTACAAAATAGGAGAAAAAACCCCAGAGCTGTGCTCCTTAACTGTCCCTGGTGGCTAGTGGAGCGGCTGCCCAGTAATCAGTGTCCACGCCAGTGCGCACACGGCCCGCCCCCATCAGCGGCCTCGTGATCCCGGAGGGCGGTGTGTGTGTGACTGACCTTAGGAAGAAACCGGAGCCTCCGCTGCAGTGACCCAGCAACCGGGGCACGGGAGTATACTGCGCCACTGGGAGTGATGGAGCTGCAGTAAAGAGGTCTATTAGACCTAGCCTGCTGCAGCCCTTGTAGATTCTTATAAAAAAAGTTCTTCTTTTCTTGCCAAAATTAATAGCTAAGAATAGGCTGCCTGAGGCAGCCCCCTGTTAAGTGGCCTGCTACTGAAGGCACCAACTACAAACTGAGCTCCCTGTTCATGGAAGCGAGGTTATAGAGGAGGGGGCGCTGAGCATCTTGGGAACAGTCAAAAGCTTTGAGCCTGTTGGTGCCTCAGATCAAGATCCTACTCTGGTGTACATATACAATGTGAATCCTTGTGGAGTCCAGTGTACCCCACAGAAGAAATGAATGCGTCACACCCATTGGCAGCAACATTAGAATAGCTGCTGATGGGCACAATTGAGAAAGGAAGTGAGGAAAACATTTGAATCCAGCACATATATGTAATTTGAATATGTAATTTGTACCTTCCTACTTTAAAATGTAATGGATGAACCTTACCCTGTGAGAACTATCTTCATGATCAAGAGATCTCATATGCAAGATCAGTATGTGTTGGGATAGGGCTGTGGAGGGCGGCTGCTCGGGCACACCCCTGTCAAGTTAAAGAGATTCAACTGAGGAAGCACAAGGGAACTCTCATCTGGGAACAACAACTGCAGGGAGAACACATTTTCAGACGAATGTGGGAGGGCAGAAGGCTGCCTAATACTGAAGCACCCCCAAACAACAAACCAAATGCAACAACTACTGCAAGCATTCCTGGGGGAAGGCCTGCAGCAGATGGATTTGCATATAGTGATGTCATCCAAGCAGTGGGCATAGTTGGCTGCAACCCTCGTCTGCATATGAAAAGAGAAAAGGGTCACGCAGGGCATGGCGGCCTTTGTGGGGTTGCGCTTGGATGACCCCTAAATCGCTTTATACACCCCCACCCCCCATCAGTGTGGGCTCATGTTGGCCATACCCCAGCCCCTGAAGCATTCAAGCTGATTTCTTGCAGCAGCTGGACCCAGAAACAGCTCCAGAGTTGCTCTACAAGACAAGTAAAAGGGTGTGAGCCCTGCAGCACCACCTGTAGTTTGCATACACACATATATAGGACAGCATCTCTTATATGCCCCAGGGTCAATAAAATAGTATCCTAATCTAGGGTATCCATCCCCTCAGATAAGGTATCCGTCCATGCCGCTACAGCACTACACACCCAGGCCGACGCAATTGCCGGTCTGAGTAAGGTACCTGAATGTGTATAAATGGACTTCAGGGTAATCTCCTGTTTGCGGTCAGCAGACTCTTTGAGGGTAGCCGTATACTGGGACGGGAGGGCTACCTTCTTGGATAAGCGTGTTAATGCTTTGTCCACCCTAGGGGAGGATTCCCATCGTAACCTATCCATTGATGGGAAAGGATACGCCATAAGAATCCTTTTGGAAATCTGCAGTCTTTTATCTGGAGATTCCCAAGCTTTTTCACATAACTCGTTCAGCTCGTGTGACCCCCTCAAAGGTTACCTCAGGCTTTTTCACCTTGTACATATGTACCCTCTTGTCAGGGACAGGGGGTTCCTCTCTGATGTGCAAAACATCTTTTATTGCCATAATCATATATCGAATGGATTTTGCCAATTTTGGCTGTAACTTTGCATCATCGTAATCGACACTGGAGTCAGAATCCGTGTCTGTATCTGTGTCAACAATCTGGGATAGTGGGCGCTTATGAGACCCTGACAGTCCCTGCAACATAGGATCAGGCATGGGTTGAGACCCTGACTGTCCCAAAGCTTCAGCCTTGTCTAATCTTTTGTGCAATGAGTTTACACTAGCATTTAAAACATTCCACATATCCATCCAATCAGCTGTCGGCGGAGACACCACATTCATTTGCTCCTGCTCCTCTCTAATATAGCCTTCTTCCTCAGACATGTCGACACACGTGTACCGACACACCACACACACAGGGAATGCTTTTTCTGAAGACAGTTTCCCCACAAGGCCCTTTGGAGAGACAGAGAGAGAGTATGCCAGCACACACCCCAGCGCTATATAACCCAGGAATACACAGTAACTTAATGTTTGCCCAGTAGTACTGCTGTATGTAATTTGCGCCAAATTATGTGCCCCCCCCCCCCTCTTTTCAACTCTCTTGTCTACCGTGGTATAAGCAGGGGAGAGTCCGGGGAGCTTCCTCTCAGCGGTGCTGTGAAGAAAAAATGGCGCTGGTGAGTGCTGAGGGAGAAGCCCCGCACCCTCGGCGGCAGGCTTCTGTCCCGCTTAAACTGTAAAATTGGCGGGGGCTCATACATATATACAGTGCCCCGCTGTATATGTGTTATATTTTTGCCAAAAAGAGGTTTATATTGCTGCCCAGGGTGCCCCCCCCCCCCTGCGCCCTGCACCCTTACAGTGACCGGAGTGTGTGAGGTGTATGGGAGCAATGGCGCACAGCTGCAGTGCTGTGCGTTACTTCAGTGAAGATCATGAAGTCTTCTGCCGCCTCTGAAGTCTTCTTTTCTTCTCATACTCACCCGGCTTCTATCTTCCGGCTCTGCAAGGGGGGCGGAGGCGCGGCTCTGGGACGGACGGCGAGGGTGAGATCCTGCGTACCAATCCCTCTGGAGCTAATGGTGTCCAGTAGCCTAAGAAGCAGGACCTTGCAACTCAGAGAGTAGGGCTGCTTCTCTCCCCTCAGTCCCTCGATGAGGGAGTCTGTTGCCAGCAGTGCTCCCTGAAAATTAAAAACCTAACAAAATACTTTCTGTCAGAAAGCTCAGGAGAGCTCCTGAAAAGCACCCAGTCTCCACTGGGCACAGTATCAAACTGAGGTCTGGAGGAGGGGCATAGAGGGAGGAGCCAGTGCACACCCAGAACTAAAGTCTTTCTTAAAGTACCCATGTCTCCTGCGGAGCCTATCTATCCCCATGGTCCTTACGGAGTCCCCAGCATCCTCTAGGACGTTAGAGAAAATAGGATTTTAATACCTACCGGTAAATCCTTTTCTCTTAGTCCGTAGAGGATGCTGGGCACCCGTCCCAGTGCGTACTGTGTCTGCAGTTATTAAATGGCCCTTAACTCCAGAACATTTATGTGGAGAAAACTTTCCTGACTTGACCATCTTCCTTGGATGTTTTCCCCCTGTGTGACTGCTCCCCAGCCTCGGAGGGTTGCATCCATGGTCCCTAGGATCCAGTCCTGGATCCCGAACCATCGCCCCTCTAGGAGGTGAGAACTGTGCAGCCACCAATGGAGTAAGATTCTGGTCTTGGAAGACAGGATTATCCTCCGGTGCATGTGTAGGTGGGATCCGGACCACTTGTCCAACAGGTCCCACTGGAACACTCTGGCATGGAACCTGCAAAACTGAATGGCCTCGTAGGCCGCAACCATCTTCCCCAGCAACAGAATGCATTGATGGATTAACACTCTTGCTGGTTTCAGAATTTGTTTGACCAGACTCTGGAACTCCATAGCCTTTCCACTGGAAGAAAGCCTCTTCTGTGTCCAGTATGACTCCCAGAAACAACAACCGCGTCATTGGGACCAACTGCGATTTTGGCAAGTTTAGGAGCCAACCATGTTGTTGAAGAACTGTCAGGGAGAGTAGATGTTTTGCACCAACTGGTCCCTGGATCTCGCCTTTATCAGGAGATCATCCAAGTACGGCATAATTGTGACTCCTTGCTTGCGAAGGAGAACCATCATTTCCACCATCACCCTGGTGAAAATCCTCGGAGCCGTGGACAGACCAAACGGCAACGTCTGAAATTGGTAATGACAATCCTGAATTGCAAACCTCAGGTAGCTTGATGCAGTGGCTAAATGGGAACATATAAGTAGGCATCCTTTATGTCTACCAAAACCATGAAATCTCCTTTATCCCCCGGACTGGAGATCACTACCCTGAGAGATTCCATCTTGAAATTGAATTTCTTTAGGTAGAAATTAAGGGGTCAGCGTGTTAATGTATAGATGTTGGTGTGTGTATGTCAGTGTACGTACAGATATAGGTGTGTGTGTGTGTATGTATGTATGTATGTATATGTATAGAGGAAGGTGTGATACATACATATAACACATACATGATAGATACATACATATATCACACACACGATAGATAGATAGATAGATAGATAGATAGATAGAACACATACATACAAGATGGATACATACATACATACATGATAGATACATATATATACACACACATACGATAGATAGATAGATAGATAGATAGATAGATAGATAGATAGATAGATACATATATATATATATATATATATATCACAAACATATATGATTCATACATATATCACACACACATACATGATACATACATGAGAAAGACCTGGGATGGTGATGAGGCCAGGGCCCCCTGCTGATGTTGCGTTGAGGAAGGCAGTGTTCCAGGGCGGATGCCAGTCGGGGAGAGCGCCGCGCAGCCCGGGAAAAATACTGCTGAGGAGCTACATCTGGAAGAGCCCCTGGGAGGGAGAGTGCCACATGCCCCATCCTGCGCGGCAGACTCTGCAGGCCTGCACATGGGAAGGGAGGTCTCTGGCCACACGTACTCACCCTTCTGCTGAAGCCCCGCTGCTGTCCCCATCAGCGCTCTCCAGCGGGGAGCGGGGCCAGGATGAACCTCAACCTGTGAGAACTATCTTCATGATCAAGAGATCTCATATGCAAGATAGGTATGTGTTGGGATAGGGCTGGGGAGGGTGGCTGCTCGGGCACACCCCCGTCAAGTTAAGGAGATTTAACTGAGGAAGCACAAGGGAACTCTCGTCTGGGGACAACAACTGCAGGGAGACCACACCTTTTCAGATGAACATGGGAGGGCGGAAGGCTGCCTAATACTGAAGCACCCTCAGACATTAAACCATATGCAACAACTATTGCAAGCATTCCTGGGGGAAGGTCTGCAGCAGACGGATTTGCATACGGTGATGTCATCCAAGCAGTGGGCCAAAGTTGGCTGGAACCCTCATCTGTATATGAAAAGAGAAAAGGGGCATGCAGGGCATGGCGGCCTTTTGCGGCGCTTGGATAACCCCAAGTTTGCATTAAACACCCCCACCCTCCTTCGGTGTGGGGCTCATGTTGGCCATGCCCAAGCCCCTGAAGCATTCAAGCTGATTTCTTGCAGCAGCTGGGCACTGTAACAGCTTCAGAGCTGCTCTACAAGACAAGTAAAAGGGTGTGGGCCCTGCAGCACCACCTGTAGTTTGCATACACACATATATAGGACAGCATCTCTTATATGCCCCAGGGTCAATAAAATAGTATCCTTGTCTAGGCTATCCATCCCCTCAGATAAGGTATTTGTCCATGCCGCTACAGCACTACACACCCAGGCCGACGCAATTGCCGGTCTGAGTAAGGTACCTGAATGTGTATAAATGGACTTCAGGGTAATCTCCTGTTTGCGGTCAGCACACTCTTTGAGGGTAGCCGTATCCTGGGACGGGAGGGCTACCTTCTTGGATAAGCGTGTTAATGCTTTGTCCACCCTAGGGGAGGATTCCCATCGTAACCTATCCGTTGATGGGAAAGGATACGCCATAAGAATCCTTTTGGAAATCTGCAGTCTTTTATCTGGAGATTCCCAAGCTTTTTCACATAACTCGTTCAGCTCGTGTGAGGGGGGAAAGGTTACCTCAGGCTTCTTTCCCTTGTACATATGTACCCTCTTGTCAGCGACAGGGGGTTCCTCTGTGATGTGCAAAACATCTTTTATTGCCATAATCATAAATCGAATGGATTTTGCCAATTTTGGCTGTAACTTTGCTTCATCGTAATCGACACTGGAGTCAGAATCCGTGTCGGTATCTGTGTCAACAATCTGGGATAGTGGGCGCTTATGAGACCCTGACAGTCCCTGCAACATAGGATCAGGCATGGGTTGAAACCCTGACTGTCCCAAAGCTTCTGCCTTGTCTAATCTTTTGTGCAATGAGTTTACACTAGCATTTAAAACATTCCACATATCCATCCAATCAGCTGTCGGCGGAGACACCACATTCATTTGCTCCCGCTCCTCTCTAATATAGCCTTCTTCCTCAGACATGTCGACACACGTGTACCGACACACTTCACACACAGGGAATGCTTTTTCTGAAGACAGTTTCCCCACAAGGCCCTTTGGAGAGACAGAGAGAGAGTATGCCAGCACACCCCCCAGCGCTATATAACCCAGGAATAAAACAGTAACTTAATGTTTGCCCAGTAGTGCTGCTGTATGTAATTTGCGAATTATGTGCCCCCCCCCCCCCCTCTTTTCAACCCTCTTGTCTAACGTGGTATAAGCAGGGTAGAGTCCGGGGAGCTTCCTCTCAGCGGTGCTGTGGAGAAAAAATGGCGCTGGTGAGTGCTGAGGGAGAAGCCCCGCCCCCTCGGAGGCGGGCTTCTGTCCCGCTTAAACTGTAAAATTGGTGGGGGCTTATACATATATAAAGTGCCCAGCTGTATATATGTTATATTTTTGCGAAAGAGGTTTATATTGCTGCCCAGGGCGCCCCCCCTGCGCCCTGCACCCTTACAGTGACCGGAGTATGTGAGGTGTATGGGAGCAAAGGCGCACAGCTGCAGTGCTGTGCGTTACCTCAGTGAAGATCATGAAGTCTTCTGCCGCCTCTGAAGTCTTCTTTTCTTCTCATACTCACCCGGCTTCTGTCTTCCGGCTCTGCGAGGGGGACGGCGGCGCGGCTCTGGGACGGACGGCGAGGGTGAGATCCTGCGTACCAATCCCACTGGAGCTAATGGAGTCCAGTAGCCTAAGAAGCAGGACCTTGCAACTCAGAGAGTAGGGCTGCTTCTCTCCCCTCAGTCCCTCGATGAGGGAGTCTGTTGCCAGCAGTGCTCCCTGAAAATGAAAAACCTAACAAAATACTTTCTGTCAGAAAGCTCAGGAGAGCTCCTGAAAAGCACCCAGTCTCCACTGGGTACAGTATCAAACTGAGGTCTGGAGGAGGGGCATAGAGGGAGGAGCCAGTGCACACCCAGAACTAAAGTCTTTCTTAAAGTGCCCATGTCTCCTGCGGAGCCCGTCTATCCCCATGGTCCTTACGGAGTCCCCAGCATCCTCTAGGACGTTAGAGAAAATAGGATTTTAATACCTACCGGTAAATCCTTTTCTCTTAGTCCGTAGAGGATGCTGGGCACCCGTCCCAGTGCGTACTGTGTCTGCAGTTATTAAATGGCCCTTAACTCCAGAACATTATGTGGAGATGAAAACATCCAAGGAAGACTTGACCATCTTCCTTGGATGTTTTCCCCCTGTGTGACTGCTCTCCAGCCTCAGAGGGTTGCATCCGTGGTCCCTAGGATCCCGTCCTGGATCCCGAACCATCGCCCCTCTAGGTGGTGAGAACTGTGCAGCCACCAATGGAGTGAGATTCTGGTCTTGGAAGACAGGATTATCCTCCGGTGCATGTGTAGGTGGGATCCGGACCACTTGTCCAACAGGTCCCACTGGAACACTCTGGCATGGAACCTGCCAAACTGAATGGCCTCGTAGGCCGCAACCATCTTCCCCAGCAACTGAATGCAATGATGGATTAACACTCTTGCAGGTTTCAGAATTTGTTTGACCAGACTCTGGATCTCCAGAGCCTTTCCACTAGAAGAAAACCTCTTCTGTGTCCAGTATCACTCCCAAAAACAACAACCGCGTCATTGGGACCAACTGCGATTTTGGCAAGTTTAGGAGCCAACCATGTTGTTGAAGAACTGTCAGGGAGAGTAGATGTTTTGCACCAACTGGTCCCTGGATCTCGCCTTTATCAGGAGATCATCCAAGTACGGGATAATTGTGACTCCTTGCTTGCGAAGGAGAACCATCATTTCCGCCATCACCCTGGTGAAAATCCTCGGAGCCGTGGACAGACCAAACGGCAACGTCTGAAATTGGTAATGACAATCCTGAATTGCAAACCTCAGGTAGCTTGATGCAGTGGCTAAATGGGAACATATAAGTAGGCATCCTTTATGTCTACCAAAACCATGAAATCTCCTTTATCCCCCGGACTGGAGATCACTACCCTGAGAGATTCCATCTTGAAATTGAATTTCTTTATGTAGAAATTAAGGGATTTCAGATTTAAGATTGGTCTGACTGAGCCGTCCGGCTTCGGGACCACGAAGAGGCTTGAATAAAAACCTTCTCCCTGCTGACTAAGGCTGATTTGAACAATCGGTGAGGGGGAACGTCTTGAAACCCCAGTTTGTACCCTTGGGACACTATTTGTAAAACCCACGAGTCCAGGTCCGAATGAATCCAGAACTGACTGAAGAGTTTTAGACGTGCCCCCCACTGGTGCGGGCTCCTGCAAGAGAGCCCCAGCGTCATGCAGTGGATTTGGCAGAAGCAGAGGACGATCTCTGCTCCTGCGATCTTGAAGAGGCTACAGACCTCTTCCCTCTTTTCCTTCCTCTACCTGCAAAGAAAGGGGAATCTTAACTTCTTGCATATCTATTGGGCCGAAATGACTGCGTCAGATAATGATGCGTCTTCATCCGTTGAGAGGGAACATAGGGCAAGAAGGATGACTTACCTGCGGGAGCTGCCGAGATCAAATTAACTAGGCCGTCGCCAAACAAGGCTTCACCTTCATAGGGAAGAGACTCCCTTTCTTCTTGGAGTCAGCATCAGCATTCCCTTGGTGAATCCACAATGCCCTCCTATCCGAGACTGCCATGAAATTGGCCCGTGAGCACTTGTGCCCGGTGTAGGATTTTTAAATATGTGTAGTTTACTGTATGCAAAGGTTTAAAACCTTTTAGGAACTGAGATCTAAGGTGTATTACATGTAGTTTAAAAAAAACAAAAAAGGTTTATTTTATGGCAGTAGTTTCCAAACTGGGGTTCTTGCACTGGTAGCATAGTTTGGTGGTCCAGGACCAATTAAAATTATTTATACTTTATTAAATTGGCAAAACCATTCCCTCACAACATAACTGAACCTGAGGATGACATGCTATAAACACAATTTACTTAATTTTATATTTTTTTCTGAATTTCTCAATAAAAAAAACTTTGGCCTAGGGGTGCCGTGAAACAAATTTTGATACTCTAGAGCAGGGGTGTCAAACCCATGGGCCGCATGCCGCCCCCAATGCATCCTTTTGTGGCCCACAGGCCGGGGTCCGACAGGGGTCCTTTTGTGGCCCGATCACCTTGCTTAGAGCGAGGGCAGGAGAGTGCAGCCAGAGTCTTTGCTTTCTATGTGCGGCACCATCTTCCCGAAGAGATCACCGGGAAGATAGTGCCCCTTCCACTGGCTACAGCACAGGTATACTGGGGTGGGGTAGCAAACTGGGGGCCCCAATGGGCCCCTCCAGCAGTCCCTCTACCAAAACACGTCTTTTGGTGGTTTTGCGGTGTTGTTATAACTACATGGTGACGATACTGTAGCACAGAGATTTTCAACCATTTACAACTCACGTCACACAGAACAAGATTTAAATATTGACAAGGCACACTGAAATATAATGGTGATGCATGGTGCAGTATCGTGTCCTAGGATGTCATGTCGCAGCTTCTCCATAGGTAACGCCTGAACAGGCCCGGTGACAGGGGGGACAAAGGGGACACTTGTTCAGGGCTCCAAGTATTAAGAACAGAAATAATGGGGCCACAGTGCCAATATTGCTTTTTAAAGTGTATCCACCAACTGCTCAATTTAAGCAGGAAAACAATTAACAGGCCAACTAAACCCTCCCCCCTCCTTTTACCCCATCACTTTGTCCAGTCCCTGTGGTCCATACTGTATTGCCATTATTATGCATGTTGCTGTGCTGGCCCTTTTCTGAATGTCCCTGCCACCGCCACCGAAGAGCTGGATAGCCCAGTATGAAAACCACCTGCCGGCCTCACTGACGGTCCGAGTCAAAGGCTCCATTTTTTTTTTAAAGATCCCTCTGCCAAGTTAAGGGGGGGTTGAGGGGGCCCCAGAGATATCAGTGTACTGGGCCCCGAGATTTCTGTTGCTGGCCCTGACCCTCAGGGGCGTATCTACCCCTTGGCCAGGATGGCACTTGCCAGGGGCACCATCCAGCTGTGCCAACCGTGGCTAAGGGATAGAGTTCTGCAGTCTCGGCGTGGGACTGACCAATTAGACGGTGAGGGAAGGATACTGAAATTGTCCCAACCTTGTTACAGTTTGAAACGCCCCTCAACTGCTGTCCACTGCTTCACTCCTAGCTCTGCCCCTTTGAAATTATTAATCCCTACCCCCCGGTAGGCGGAGTTCTCCAGGCCCATACTCAGGAGTCACCACTGCTGTACATTATGTGCCGGTTGTAGAGGCAGAGCAGGGAACATCAGAGAACGCCACAAATTACACAGTGGGCAAGGAGATGGCTGGAGACAGCTGCACAGCCATGCCTTGCAAGTTCGAGAGAGCTGTTGAATTTCAGCACTTCAAGTCAGAGCCTGCCCCCTGCTGCCCAAGCAGTCCGTGACAGTTAGTGTCGAGGAGGGAGGGATTTGTGCATGTGTGCTATCAGTGTGTGTGTGGGGGGGTGGAGGATGTGTGTGACTGTGAGGGAGCTGTCAGTGTCAGTGGGGAGAGGAGCAGGAGGGAGTTGTCAGTGTGTGGAAGTGATGAGAGTTGTCAGTATTGGGGAAATGTGTGTGTGTGTGTACTAGATTTTGGAGTGTGTGTTTGTGAGAGGTTTCAGTTGGGGAATTAGAGTTCATACAGTAATTAAATGTTTTCATATTGAGAACTACATCTCCCAGCATATACAGTGTGCTGGGGATGCTAACAAGCTTTATTTAAAAGTCTAAAAACATTGCTTTTATGACTGCAATGGTTAAAAAGGGAGAGCTATAAATCAATTTATCAGTGAATGATCGCAGTTTGAGCTGTTACATTTTACTGAACCACCTATCCCTCCACACTCACTACCTGTCCTCAGGATACATTTACCATCCCGGCAGACGGTATACCGGCGGTCATTTGACCGATGTTGGAATTCTGACACCACTTGGGAGACTGGTGCCGGCACACAGACAGCCAACATCCCGAAGGCGAGTATTGGAGGGAGGGTTAGGACCGGGGGAGGGGGTGTTAGGGAAGGCACTAGGAGGGGGGGGGGGTTAGTCCTAGCTGCCACCCCCTGAGGGTTAGCCCTATCCGCCACCCCCCCAGAGGGTTAGGATTAGGTATCATGTGACTGCTGGAATCCCGAGCGCCGGATGCCATACCCAACCCCCTTTACTTTTTCAGGCATTTCTATCTCTCCTCTCCCTATGGTGTTCCGATTGCCCACTTTCCCTTGTGCTTTTCTCTCTCTCTCTCTCTCCTTTGTTTAGAGCATCAGTTTCTGTAGTCCACTTTATCCTTATTTTTTCCAGTGTTTCACTATCTCTCTGATGTAATGAGGATGTATGGTCTAGAGGGATCAGTAATGCATTGTACTGTATAGAGGCGTCAGGGATGTAGCGTAGGGTATAGAGGCGTCAGGGATGTAGCGTAGGTTATAGAGGCATCAGGAATGTAGCGTAGGGAATAGAGGCATCAGGGATGTAGCGTAGGGTATAGAGGCGTCAGGGATGTAGCATAGGGAATAGAGGCGTCAGGGATGTAGCGTAGGGAATAGAGGCGTCAGGGATGTAGCGTAGGGAATAGAGGCGTCAGGGATGTAGCGTAGGGAATAGAGGCGTCAGGGATTTAGCTTAGGGAATATAGGCATCAGGGATGTACTAGCAGGTATATAGAGGTCAGTGTACTGTATAGAGGGGTCAGTAATGCAGTGATGGTTATAGAAAGGTCAGTGATGTAGTGTAGGGTATAGAGGGGTCAGTTATGTAGTGTGGGGTAAAGAGGGGTCAGTAAAGATACTAAGCTGAAGTACTTAGAACACTTCTTGAATTAAGACACAACCTGCAAGAAAAAGTATGCAATATGGGTGAAAAGGCAAATGTCAGAGGTCTGATACAAGTGACCAGCTCCACACCTTGCACCACATAGCGTTATGTTAAACTGGGATATGTTCTTTTTTGGTGTGTGTGTGTGTGTGTGTGTGTGTATGTGTGTGTGTGTGTGTGGGGGGGGGGGTGCCAAAGGAAATTTTTGCCATTGGCTCCTTTGGTCTAGAACCAGCCCTGATCACAAAATATTTTTGTCTGAGCAGACTGGACACTGATCAGCGTTGGCTCATTCTCAGCCCCCCGCCCAGCCTCTGTTGCCAACAGACTGCTATTAGCTAGTTAACCTTCTGCCTTCCCTATCTATGACACAGACTGCTGCTAATGCTACCAGAATGTTCCCAGTGGCTTCACACCAACAGTGAATCCCAGCCGATGATGTAGGGCAGCGTGTGGGGGAGGGGGTCAGTTGCTGTGGCTCCAACATGGTAACCGCCAATGGACTGCAATGCTTTATCAAAAGGGGGGGCGCCAGTCCCTTACTTTGCCAGGGGCGCTTGGACCCCTAGCTACACCTCTGTTGACCCTAACCGATACCCCTAAACTAACCATAATTCCTGCAGTAAAAATCCATGTTTCTATGTATATAGGGGGTCATTCCGAGTTGATCGCTTGCTGCCGTTGTTCGCTGCGTAGCAATCAGTTGAAAAAAAATGGCTAATCTGTGCATGCGCATGCTCCGTAATGTGCATGCGCATCGTACGGGTACAAAGTCCATTGTGGTTTTGCCGCCATTTTCACACGTGCATTGAGATTGATAGGGAGAGGACGTGGCTGGCGTCCTCTCCTTTTAGACTAGAGTACTAGAGAGAGACACAAATTTTGGGGAGCATATTATTAGGAGGAGTACTACTTGCTGCTGATAGTGTGACCAGTGACCACCAGTTTAATTAATCCGTTCTCTGCCTGAAGAAAAACGATACACAGTGTGACACAGTCACATACCATATCTGTGCTCAGCCCAGTGTGCTGCATTATATGTAATACTGTATATCATTATCTGACTGTGCTGAGTGCTCACTGCTCACACAGCTTAATTGTGGGGGAGACTGGGGAGCAGTTATAGCAGGAGTACATATTTTAAGTACAGTGCACACTTTTGCTGCCAGAGTGCCACTGCCAGTGTGACTGACCAGTGACCACTGACCACCAGTATTGTGATTGTCTGCTGACCACCAGTATATTGTGATTGTCTGCCTGAAAAAGTTAAACACTCGTCGTGTGGTGTTTTTATAAACGCATTCTGCAGACAGTGTCCAGCAGGTCCGTCATTACATAATATATACCTGTCCGGCTGCAGTACTAGTGTGATATATATATATATATATATATATTTTAATTTTATCTCATTATCATCCAGTCTATATTAGCAGCAGACACAGTACGGTAGTCCACGGCTGTAGCTACTAGTGTGATATATAATATATATATATTTTAATTTTATCTCATTATCATCCAGTCTATATTAGCAGCAGACACAGTACGGTAGTCCACGGCTGTAGCTACCTCTGTGTCGGCAGTCGCTCGTCCATCCATAATTGTATACCACCTACCCGTGGTTTTTTTTTTTTCTATCTTCTTGATACTAGTAGCTTACTTTAGGAATCTGCAGTGCTGAGTCTGACAGACAGTGTCCAGCAGGTCCGTCATTACATAATATATACCTGTCCGGCTGCAGTACTAGTGTGATATATAATATATATATATTTTAATTTTATCTCATTATCATCCAGTCTATATTAGCAGCAGACACAGTACGGTAGTCCACGGGTGTAGCTACCTCTGTGTCGGCAGTCGCTCGTCCATCCATAATTGTATACCACCTACCCGTGGTTTTTTTTTTTCTATCTTCTTGATACTAGTAGCTTACTTTAGGAGTCTGCAGTGCTGACAGACAGTGTCCAGCAGGTCCGTCATTACATAATATATACCTGTCCGGCTGCAGTACTAGTGTGATATATATATATATATATATTTTAATTTTATCTCATTATCATCCAGTCTATATTAGCAGCAGACACAGTACGGTAGTCCACGGCTGTAGCTACCTCTGTGTCGGCAGTCGCTCGTCCATCCATAATTGTATACCACCTACCCGTGGTTTTTTTTTTTCTATCTTCTTGATACTAGTAGCTTACTTTAGGAGTCTGCAGTGCTGACAGACAGTGTCCAGCAGGTCCGTCATTACATAATATATACCTGTCCGGCTGCAGTACTAGTGTGATATATATATATATATATATATTTTAATTTTATCTCATTATCATCCAGTCTATATTAGCAGCAGACACAGTACGGTAGTCCACGGCTGTAGCTACCTCTGTGTCGGCAGTCGCTCGTCCATCCATAATTGTATACCACCTACCCGTGGTTTTTTTTTTCTATCTTCTTGATACTAGTAGCTTACTTTAGGAGTCTGCAGTGCTGACAGACAGTGTCCAGCAGGTCCGTCATTACATAATATATACCTGTCCGGCTGCAGTACTAGTGTGATATATATATATATTTTAATTTTATCTCATTATCATCCAGTCTATGTTAGCAGCAGACACAGTACGGTAGTCCACGGCTGTAGTTACCTCTGTGTCGGCAGTCGCTCGTCCATCCATAATTGTATATCACCTACCCGTGTTTTTTTTTTTTTCTATCTTCTTGATACTAGTAGCTTACTTTAGGAGTCTGCAGTGCTGACAGACAGTGTCCAGCAGGTCCGTCATTACATAATATATACCTGTCCGGCTGCAGTACTAGTGTGATATATATATATATATATATATATATATTTTAATTTTATCTCATTATCATCCAGTCTATATTAGCAGCAGACACAGTACGGTAGTCCACGGCTGTAGCTACCTCTGTGTCGGCAGTCGCTCGTCATCCATAAGTATACTAGTATCCATCCATCTCCATTGTTTACCTGAGGTGCCTTTTAGTTGTGCCTATTAAAATATGGAGAACAAAAATGTTGAGGTTCCAAAAATAGGGAAAGATCAAGATCGACTTCCACCTCGTGCTGAAGCTGCTGCCACTAGTCATGGCTGAGACGATGAAATGCCAGCAACGTTGTCTGCCAAGGCCGATGCCCAATGTCATAGTACAGAGCATGTAAAATCCAAAACACCAAATATCAGTAAAAAAAGGACTCAAAAATCTAAAATAAAATTGTCGGAGGAGAAGCGTAAACTTGCCAATATGCCATTTACCACACGGAGTGGCAAGGAACGGCTGAGGCCCTGGCCTATGTTCATGGCTAGTGGTTCAGCTTCACATGAGGATGGAAGCACTCAGCCTCTCGCTAGAAAAATGAAAAGACTCAAGCTGGCAAAAGCACAGCAAAGAACTGTGCGTTCTTCGAAATCCCAAATCCACAAGGAGAGTCCAATTGTGTCGGTTGCGATACCTGACCTTCCCAACACTGGACGTGAAGAGCATGCGCCTTCCACCATTTGCACGCCCCCTGCAAGTGCTGGAAGGAGCACCCGCAGTCCATTTCCTGATAGTCAGATTGAAGATGTCAGTGTTGAAGTACACCAGGATGAGGAGGATATGGGTGTTGCTGGCGCTGGGGAGGAAATTGACCAGGAGGATTCTGATGGTGAGGTGGTTTGTTTAAGTCAGGCACCCGGGGAGACACCTGTTGTCCGTGGGAGGAATATGGCCATTGACATGCCTGGTGAAAATACCAAAAAAATGAGCTCTTCGGTGTGGAAGTATTTCAACAGAAATGCGGACAACAGGTGTCAAGCCGTGTGTTGCCTTTGTCAAGCTGTAATAAGTAGGGGTAAGGACGTTAACCACCTCGGAACATCCTCCCTTATACGTCACCTGCAGCACATTCATAATAAGTCAGTGACAAGTTCAAAAACTTTGGGCGACAGCGGAAGCAGTCCACTGACCAGTAAATCCCTTCCTCTTGTAACCAAGCTCACGCAAACCACCCCACCAACTCCGTCAGTGTCAATTTCCTCCTTCCCCAGGAATGCCAATAGTCCTGCAGGCCATGTCACTGGCAATTCTGACGAGTCCTCTCCTGCCTGGGATTCCTCCGATGCATCCTTGCGTGTAACGCCTACTGCTGCTGGCGCTGCTGTTGTTGCTGCTGGGAGTCGATGGTCATCCCAGAGGGGAAGTCGTAAGCCCACTTTTACTACTTCCACCAAGCAATTGACTGTCCAACAGTCCTTTGCGAGGAAGATGAAATATCACAGTAGTCATCCTGTTGCAAAGCGGATAACTGAGGCCTTGACAACTATGTTGGTGTTAGACGTGCGTCCGGTATCCGCCGTTAGTTCACAGGGAACTAGACAATTTCTTGAGGTAGTGTGCCCCCGTTACCAAATACCATCTAGGTTCCACTTCTCTAGGCAGGCGATACCGAGAATGTACACGGACGTCAGAAAAAGACTCACCAGTGTCCTAAAAAATGCAGTTGTACCCAATGTCCACTTAACCACGGACATGTGGACAAGTGGAGCAGGGCAGGGTCAGGACTATATGACTGTGACAGCCCACTGGGTAGATGTATGGACTCCCGCCGCAAGAACAGCAGCGGCGGCACCAGTAGCAGCATCTCGCAAACGCCAACTCCTAGGCAGGCTACGCTTTGTATCACCGGTTTCCAGAATACGCACACAGCTGAAAACCTCTTACGGCAACTGAGGAAGATCATCGCGGAATGGCTTACCCCAATTGGACTCTCCTGTGGATTTGTGGCATCGGACAACGCCAGCAATATTGTGTGTGCATTAAATATGGGCAAATTCCAGCACGTCCCATGTTTTGCACATACCTTGAATTTGGTGGTGCAGAATTATTTAAAAAACGAGAGGGGCGTGCAAGAGATGCTGTCGGTGGCCAGAAGAATTGCGGGACACTTTCGGCGTACAGGCACCACGTACAGAAGACTGGAGCAACACCAAAAACGCCTGAACCTGCCCTGCCATCATCTGAAGCAAGAAGTGGTAACGAGGTGGAATTCAACCCTATATATGCTTCAGAGGTTGGAGGAGCAGCAAAAGGCCATTCAAGCCTATACAATTGAGCACGATATAAGAGGTGGAATGCACCTGTCTCAAGCGCAGTGGAGAATGATTTCAACGTTGTGCAAGGTTCTGCTGCCCTTTGAACTTGCCACACGTGAAGTCAGTTCAGACACTGCCAGCCTGAGTCAGGTCATTCCCCTCATCAGGCTTTTGCAGAAGAAGCTGGAGACATTGAAGGAGGAGCTAACACAGAGCGATTCCGCTAGGCATGTGGGACTTGTGGATGGAGCCCTTAATTCGCTTAACAAGGATTCACGGGTGGTCAATCCGTTGAAATCAGAGCACTACATTTTGGCCACCGTGCTCGATCCTAGATTTAAAACCTACCTTGGATCTCTCTTTCCGGCACACACAAGTCTGCTGGGGTTCAAAGACCTGCTGGTGAGAAAATTGTCAAGTCAAGCGGAACGCGACCTGTCAACATCTCCTCCTTCACATTCTCCCGCAACTGGGGGTGCGAGGAAAAGGCTCAGAATTCCGAGCCCACCCGCTGGCGGTGATGCAGGGCAGTCTGGAGCGACTGCTGATGCTGACATCTGGTCCGTACTGAAGGACCTGACAACGATTACGGAGTCGGACATGTCGTCTACTGGCACTGCATATGATTCTCTCCCCATTGAAAGAATGGTGGAGGATTATATGAGTGACCGCATCCAAGTAGGCACGTCAGACAGTCCGTACTTATACTGGCAGGAAAAAGAGGCAATTTGGAGGCCCTTGCACAAACTGGCTTTATTCTACCTAAGTTGCCCTCCCACAAGTGTGTACTCCGAAAGAGTGTTTAGTGCCGCCGCTCACCTTGTCAGCAATCGGCGTACGAGGTTACTTCCAGAAAATGTGGAGAAGATGATGTTCATTAAAATGAATTATAATCAATTCCTCCGTGGAGACATTGACCAGCAGCAATTGCCTCCACAAAGTACACAGGGAGCTGAGATGGTGGATTCCAGTGGGGACGAATTGATAATCTGTGAGGAGGGGGATGTACACGGTGATATATCGGAGGATGATGATGAGGTGGACATCTTGCCTCTGTAGAGCCAGTTTGTGCAAGGAGAGATTAATTGCTTCTTTTTTGGTGGGGGTCCAAACCAACCCGTCATTTCAGTCACAGTCGTGTGGCAGACCCTGTCACTGAAATGATTGGTTGGTTAAAGTGTGCATGTCCTGTTTATACAACATAAGGGTGGGTGGGAGGGCCCAAGGACAATTCCATCTTGCACCTCTTTTTTCTTTCATTTTTCTTTGCGTCATGTGCTGTTTGGGGAGTATTTTTTTGAAGGGCCATCCTGCGTGACACTGCAGTGCCACTCCTAGATGGGCCAGGTGTTTGTGTCGGCCACTAGGGTCGCTTATCTTACTCACACAGCTACCTCATTGCGCCTCTTTTTTTCTTTGCGTCATGTGCTGTTTGGGTAATGTTTTTTGGAAGGGCCATCCTGCGTGACACTGCAGTGCCACTCCTAGATGGGCCAGGTGTTTGTGTCGGCCACTAGGGTCGCTTATCTTACTCACACAGCTACCTCATTGCGCCTCTTTTTTTCTTTGCGTCATGTGCTGTTTGGGGAGTGTTTTTTGGAAGGGCCATCCTGCGTGACACTGCAGTGACACTCCTAGATGGGCCAGGTGTTTGTGTCGGCCGCTAGGGTCGCTTAGCTTACTCACACAGCTACCTCATTGCGCCTCTTTTTTTCTTTGCGTCATGTGCTGTTTGGGGAGTGTTTTTTGGAAGGGCCATCCTGCGTGACACTGCAGTGCCACTCCTAGATGGGCCAGGTGTTTGTGTCGGCCACTAGGGTCGCTTAGCTTAGTCATCCAGCGACCTCGGTGCAAATTTTAGGACTAAAAATAATATTGTGAGGTGTGAGGCGTTCAGAATAGACTGAAAATGAGTGGAAATTATGGTTTTTGAGGTTAATAATACTTTGGGATCAAAATGACCCCCAAATTCTATGATTTAAGCTGTTTTTTAGTGTTTTTTGAAAAAAACGCCCGAATCCAAAACACACCCGAATCCGACAAAAAAAATTCGGTGAGGTTTTGCCAAAACGCGGTCGAACCCAAAACACGGCCGCGGAACCGAACCCAAAACCAAAACACAAAACCCGAAAAATTTCAAGTGCACATCTCTAATAGAGGGGTCAGTAATGCAGTGATGGTTATAGAAAGGTCAGTGATGTAGTGTAGGGTATAGAGGGGTCAGTTATGTAGTGTGGGGTAAAGAGGGGTCAGTAAAGATACTAAGCTGAAGTACTTAGAACACTTCTTGAATTAAGACACAACCTGCAAGACAAAAGTATGCAATATGGGTGAAAAGGCAAATGTCAGAGGTCTGATACAAGTGACCAGCTCCACACCTTGCACCACATAGCGTTATGTTAAACTGGGATATGTTCTTTTTTGTGTGTGTGTGTGTGTGTGTGTGTGTGTGTGTGTGTGTGTGTATGTGTGTGTGTGTGTGTGTGTGTGGGGGGGGGGGGGTGCCAAAGGAAATTTTTGCCATTGGCTCCTTTGGTCTAGAACCAGCCCTGATCACAAAATATTTTTGTCTGAGCAGACTGGACACTGATCAGCGTTGGCTCATTCTCAGCCCCCCGCCCAGCCTCTGCTGCCAACAGACTGCTATTAGCTAGTTAACCTTCTGCCTTCCCTATCTATGACACAGACTGCTGCTAATGCTACCAGAATGTTCCCAGTGGCTTCACACCAACAGTGAATCCCAGCCGATGATGTAGGGCAGCGTGTGGGGGAGGGGGTCAGTTGCTGTGGCTCCAACATGGTAACCGCCAATGGACTGCAATGCTTTATCGAAAGGGGGGGCGCCAGTCCCTTACTTTGCCAGGGGCGCTTGGACCCCTAGCTACACCTCTGTTGACCCTAACCGATACCCCTAAACTAACCATAATTCCTGCAGTAAAAATCCATGTTTCTATGTATATAGGGGGTCATTCCGAGTTGATCGCTTGCTGCCGTTGTTCGCTGCGTAGCAATCAGTTGAAAAAAAATGGCTAATCTGTGCATGCGCATGCTCCGTAATGTGCATGCGCATCGTACGGGTACAAAGTCCATTGTGGTTTTGCACTAGTTCTAGCGATTATTCCAATCACAGAACAGGCCACAAGGAGATTGACAGAAAGAGGGCGTTTCTGGGTGTCAACTGACCGTTTTCAGGGAGTGCTTGGAAAAATGCAGGCGTGGCAGAAGAAATGCAGACGTGGCTGGGCATTCGCTGGATGGGTGTGTGACATCAAAAGCCGTCCCTCGGTTGTTAGAATCAACGCACACGAAGTGTAACTACAGTGCTGGTCTTATTTTGAAACGATTTTGCAGGCGCTCTGCTACTCAAGTATTCGCACTTCTCCAAAGTGAATATACACTCTCCAGTGGGCAGCGACAATGCGTTTGCATGGCTGCTAAAAACTGCTAGCGAGCAATCAACTCAGAATGACCCCCATAGTGTATTGCAAGAAAATATCTGTAAATCCAATGGTACCGTAAGTGCGGTATATACTCGCACTTCTTTGCGGGGTGAGAACATCTCCCCTAAGTGAAGTCAGCCCTATGAATAGAGTTTGTGTGATCCCTGTGCAGCAGTCACAGAAAGGGTTCATCTCTGCAGTTTGTCACTCAAATTACATTGCTGCATTTTTTCTAGAAGTGGATCTGAGAGCTGTTACCCGCAGACCAGCTACAATAATTATCCTGGGTACTCACTAGACCAGTGGTTCTCAAACTGCACCCTGGGGTGCCTCAGGACACTTGCAGGGGTGCCTTGGATTGGTGGTCCAGGACCAATTCAAAATATTTATAGTTAGTGTTATAGGCAAAACCAGTGCTGTTGGCTGGCAATCATAACATATGTGCACAAGCAGAAGCAAATCCTGTCCCCTACCAAAGGGCCAGTGCTAGGGTGTTTGGCGCCTCCCTGCAAACTATTAATTTGGGCCCTCTCTCCAATACTTAATAAAGGGACAGTGCGCTCCTTAAAAAAAGAAGGTGTGGTATCACAAGGAAGGGGCATGGCCACACAATAGCACCCCAAATCAAAATACGCCACACAGTAGCACTATCTTATTGTCATTACACCGCATGTAATAATAATAATAATAATACCCACAGTCGCAGTGCCCTTTATACACATAACCACCATATCAGTGCAGCTTACACACATAATGCCAACAGTAGCAGTGCCCCTTCTACACATGCCCACGGTGGCAATCCTTTACATGGCAAATATCAACCTGGTTTTGCCATGTAAAGGATTGCCACTTTAAAAACAAACAATCAAAAAAAAAAAAACAACAGGAAAAAACACAAAATCTCTCACTTTCTGATTCTCACACCCTATTACATTCCTCCCTATATATTTAAATGTTTCTATTACTGTATGTTCCCTCTTCCCTTCTCCAAACTATACACATCAACATTTTTTAGTATTTCCAGGTAAGTTTTGTGATGTAGGCCATGCACAATTTTAGTTGCCCTAATGTATTTACAGCCTTCTGGAGATATGGCTTCTGGAACTGAACACAGGATTCTAAATGTGGCTGTACCAAGGACCTATACAGTGGCATTACAGGTTGAGTATCCCTTATCCAAAATGCTTGGGACCAGAGGAATTTTGGATATCAGATTTTTCTGTATTTTGGAATAATTGCATACCATAACGAGATATTATGGTGATGGGACCTAAATCTAAGCACAGAAGGCATTTATGTTTCATATACACCTTATACACACAGCCTGAAGGTCATTTTAGCCAATATTTTTTATAACTTTGTGCATTAAACAAAGTGTGTGTACATTCACAGAATTCATTTATGTTTCATATACACCTTATACACACAGTCTGAAGTTCATTTAATACAATATTTTTGATAACTTTGAGTATTAAACAAAGTTTGTGTACACTGAGCCATCAAAACACAAAGGTTTCACTATCTCAGTCTCACTCAAAAAAGTCCGTATTTCGGAATATTCCGTATTTCTGAATATTTGGATATGGGATACTCAACCTGTATTACTTTTTTCTGCTACTGGTTCTTTAACCTATGCAAACAAGCATCTGACTTGCCTTTCCTATTGCTTTGTTACATTGCTCACCTGAAATAGTAATACTTAGATAGCTTTCCTCTTGCCATTATAATGCCCTTAATATTATAGTTAGCCTTTGCATTTTTGAGACGTGTATGATTTTGCATTTTTTGGCATTAAATGTTGCCATGTTCTTGACCATTCCTCTAGTCCAGGGGCGGAACTGCCAGAGACAACGGAGTCAGTTGCCGCCGGGCTCCAGCCCTAAAGGGGCTTCCTCCATTGCCCCCCGGCTGTTACGTGCCCTTCCTACTAAATAGACAAAGGCGCTACCAGCAGGGTCTCGCAGTTTGTACATTCCATGCCGTAACACCCTTCTTTCCACCTTCACAATGAAGCTATTGGTACTTTGCAAAAAAAAAATTATTAGCATTGCAACTCAGCAGATCAATGCAGTGTGCAGCCACACACTCCATATATCTGCTCAGCCACAAAGCTGATTATTTCTTCACAAAGTACAAGGTGAGCTCCAAATAGAATTCTCTAGCTTAGATTATACCTTTCTATGCAAGGGTAAATAGCTCAATTGTTTGACTGCAATGCCACAGGAAATGGTTTGGATCCAAGACAGTGTGACTGAATAATAAAGAAACCTTAAGATGAGTTCATGAATGTTGTATAAGTATTAGTGAGAGAATGGGTCAGGAGCATGCTAGGCTGCAAAAAATAAGGTAGGCTGCAAGTGAAAGTAATGATCTCCTATATATTTTCCCAGATCTGTCACTCTGTGTGGCTAACTCTGGGGGAAGTCACAGCAATGGGCGGAGACGGCATCTGCAGGACGATACACCAGTGCCAGCAGCAGACCGTAACAAAGTGACAGATCAGGGAGAATATATAGGAGGTAGGGAGGTGGCCATGGTACATGGCTGGCCAAGGGACACTAGCTCATGTACCCCTTTACCACTGAGGCTGGCCACCAAGGATGGACCTGTCACCAGTGCACATGCAATAACCTCTTCTGCTGCCCTCTTTGCAACTCAGATTGCCCAGTGCTCCCCTTCGCTAACAGTCCACAAAGTTTCTCCATCTCACGATCTGCCTCCTCACCCCCACTTTCATCTCTACAGCACACGCGCATATCATACAAGATCCCATCATGCGTACGTAGGTCTGAAATGCAAGAGGGAGGTTGGGGGGAGATTGGCATGCGCCAGAAACACCACACAGCTCACTGTGACCACAGTGGAGAGGCGCTGCAACAGAACAATACACCAACCTCGGAGCAAGGAACTGCGTCGGTCAGGAGGAGAACTATTTCAATAGCATAAAAAGGTTAATGCGTCCCACCCTATGGACACCAGACTCATCAAGTCACTGTTGCCAGAGTCTCATACAATGACTCTGAACCTCTAAGCACACTATTTGACTGTCCACACCCTGCTGTGCCTAATACCCATCTCCTCCACCACCCTCAACACTGACCCACACATCATTCACCCACAAAGATACAATAAAGGTAGTTTGGATAAATTAGCTAAATGAAATGGATTTAACCAATTTATCTAAATGACCATTTTTGGATGTTTTCCAGTGTTTGTGAGCAAATGGTCAATTGTCATTTGCTGCCACATATTAGTATAATTTTGTTTCAACTAGAAAAAAAAAATTGGACAGATAATCTAAGTGTGGATCCAGTTTAAAGGTCCGTATTCACGGCCCGATTTTGGGGAGAGATGTGTGCTGAGCGAACTGCTCAGCACACATCTCTGCCCCCGCTCAGCACAGCGTGATGTGTGCTGAGCGTACGGGGGGTGGGGGGGGGGCGCTCATTTCACCCCCTGTGTAGGGCATTCTGTGTGTATCCAGTTTTCCAGGTGTGAGCATGATACAACTACTGACTTGCGAGTAACTATACAGCAGCTCCATACCTTGTGACTTGAAGAAACACCAGTTAACCCCGGGAATGCTGCAGTCAAAGCAACAATTCCTCTTCTTACATTCCGCTGCACTTATTGTGGGGTATCCGCAATCCCTTCTGCTGTACGGTTCCACATTACATTGTTTCTTGTCACTTCCTGTTGATGCAGTAAGGAAACATCCAGGAATTACAGCAGCTTAGTTTTTTTTTTTTTTTTAACTGGGGCAATTTAGCTAGATCACAGGGCAATTTAGCTCCTTTGGTCCTTTTTTAGGACCAGTTAATCAGACAGTTGAGCAAACTGAAAAACAGCTAACAGGAAATTTCCACTTAAATGGTATTTTCTAATCTTATCTGACCATGACTAAGAATAAAGGATACACAAGATAAACTCTTAGAGCCATGGACCTTATCCATGTTTAAGCTCCATCAAATCTGTAATCAATAGCACTACATGCTCCCACTTTACCACTGTACTATATACTCTACCTGTGTTTTTAAGGTAAAAACACCATTTAACCCCAGTGACACTTGAATTAAAGCAGCAGCCTCTGGAATAGCATTCCTTAGCATTAATCCCAGGAAATCTGCAATCTTCACGCTCTTTGATAGCCATGCTACATTGCTGTTTACTTGGATGGAGCAGAGAGCACAACATCAGGACATGGGAAATATTACAATGCATGATAAGAAAGGTGTGAGCTCTACAGCAAGGCCTCTAACCCTTTGCCAGTGCCAAATACATAGGGCTTAACTCAGATCTGATCACAGCAGCAAATTTATTAGCTAAAACCATGTACACTGCAGGGGGGGGGGGGTGTATAATATGTGCAGAGAGAGTTAGATTTTGGTGCGGTGTGTTCAAACTGAAATCTAAATTGCAGTGTAAAAACAAAACAGCCAGTATTTACCCTGCACACAAACAATATAACCCACCTAAATCTCTCTGCAAATGTTATATCTGCCCCCCCCCCAACCCTGCAGTGCACATGGTTTTGCCCACTAGCTAACAAATTTGCTGCATCTGGGAATTACAGCAGCTTAATATTTCTTTTTACAGAAGGTTCAGCAAATTAAATTATTTAGTGAAATACTGTAATCATAACAGTTACAGGGATATTGTAGGTAGATTTATTGTCAGTGGATAAATGTAAAAATTAAACCCTTAGGCATAGTTCCAAAATGCTGTCATTGCAATCCAGATTTTAAGGATATCATGCTTGAGCACAGGTGACTTAATTAGAACTTCGGTCAATGTGAATTAACCATTGGACTCAACCATGGTTATCCTTAAAACCCAGGGGTCTATTTAAGATCGATCTTAATCGATGTTGGGCTTCCAGGTTGAAAAAAAAACACACATTTACTAACATTTTAAAATTTATATAAAAAATCATCTGTTCGTAAATGCAGTGCACATGGTTTTGCCCAACTGCTAACAAAAATCCTGCTGCGATCAACTCAGAATTACCCCCCATGGCCCTCATTCCGAGTTGTTCGCTCGCAAGCTGCTTTTAGCAGCATTGCACACGCTAAGCTGCCGCCTACTGGGAGTGAATCTTAGCATCTTAAAATTGCGAACGAAAGATTTGCAATATTGCGATAAGACATCTCTGTGCAGTTTCTGAGTAGCTCGAGACTTACTCTGCCAGTGCGATCAGTTCAGTGCTTGTCGTTCCTGGTTTGACGTCACAAACACACCCAGCGTTCGCCCAGACACTCCTCCGTTTCTCCAGCCACTCCCGCGTTTTTCCCAGAAACGGTAGCATTTTTTCCCACACGCCCCTAAAACGGCCTGTTTCCGCCCAGAAACACCCACTTCCTGTCAATCACATTACGATCACCAGAACGATGAAAAAACCGTGAGTAATATTCCTAACTGCACAGCAAATTTACTTGGCGCAGTCGCAGTGTGAACATTGCGCATGCGCATTAAGCGGAAAATCGCTGCGATGCGAAGAAAATTACCGAGCGAACAACTCGGAATGACCACCTATGTGCACTGCAGGGAAGGCAGATTTAACATGTGCAGAGAGAGTTAGATTTGGGTGTGGTGTGTTCAATCTGCAATCTAATTTGCAGTGTAAAAATAAAGCAGTTAGTATTTACCCTGCACAGAAACAAAATAACTCACCCAAATCTAACTCTTTCTGCACATGTTATATCTGCCTCCCCTGCAGTACACATGGTTTTGCCCAACTGCTAACAAAATTCCTGCTGCGATCAACTTGGAATTACCCCCATCGATTGATGTTTTCACACTGCTCGTGTATATAAGACATAGGGCCTAATTCAGTTTGGATCGTAATACGCGTTCCAACCGCAAAAACTATGAAGAGGATGGGGGCATATACGCAGGGTCCATCCTGTGCGTGTGCCTACATTTTCTCCGGGTGCCCCGCAGAAAATGCGAATGCCTCTGCCTGTCAATCAGTAGAGGGCGTACCTTTGCAGGTATATCGCGATCATGAGCCATGTCTCCCATTTTTGTAATTATAGGTGCTCTGTGAGCTGCTGGCCATGCCCCAGCCCCTCTGTCTCCCGTGAATAGAGATTGAGGCTTATTCAGACCAGATCGCTTCAATTTATTTTCACCCAGCGGGCAATCTGGTTTGCACTGCACATGCGTATGCGCCACAATGCGTAAGTGCGACGGTCCGGAGATCACAAGAAGATTGACAAGAAGAGGGTGTTTGTGTGGGTGGCAACTGAATGTTTCTAGGGAGTGTCCGGAAAAACACTGGAGGGACCCGGCGTTTTGTGGGAGGATTTGTGACGTCACCTCAATGGCTGAGTAAGTGCTGAGCTGTGCAGCTCTTGTGCACATGTGATCACACACCTGCACAGCAAATTTTCCCTTCCGCTGTAGGCGACAACTACCTGATTACAGGGATGCAAAAAACACACCCTAGCGATCAGGTCTGAATTACCCACAATGTGCATATTTGCAGAGCAACAAGCTACAGGGAGCCTTCCACCCCCCCCCCCCTTTCCCATGGGAAGGGGGGGGGGTTGTTTGGGTTAGCTGGACATTCCCCAAAAAAGTGACTGTCCTGCAAAAATTGGGATAGTTGGGAGGTATGTTCAAATACATTTATTGTTTTGCATGCAGGGTAAATACTGGCTTCTTTGACATTTAGCCACAAATGCTGCACAGCTGAATTACAGTATTACACTGCAATTAACAGTTATGCTAGGACATTCCCCCTCCCAAATCTACCTCTCTCTGCATGTTACATCTGTCCCACAGTGGCGTGCGGTGAGGTCAGTGGCTAGTGAGGCACTACAGCCATAATGTCCGCCGAATCCTGCTGATGACCCTTAGCCAATGCCCGCTACTGCCTCTGAGCCGATACCCGCTGCCACCGCCAATAGCTTACAAACTCGCCCACAATCAACTGACCCAGCCCTCCACCACTAATTTCTATCTCAGTCCGATGCCGCCAATGCCCGCTGCCTGCCTGCTCATTGTTCTCGTTATATATTATAAATTTTTAAAGAAAAAAAAAAATGAGTGTTTGGGACTGGGAAGGGTGAGGGAGGAGGACATGAATGCAATTTTGTTGTCCAGGGCTTCCATTAACTTAAAGGAGAAGGGTCTGAATGGGTTAAAAAAAATGCGTGAGGCCCCCCCTCCTTAGTATAACCAGCCTCGGGCTCTTTGAGCCGGTCCTGGTTATTTAAATACTGGGGGAAAAATTGGACAGGGGTTCCCCGTATTTAGACAACCAGCACCGGGCTCTTAGACCGGTCCAGGTTCCAAAAATACGTGGGACAATAGATGTAGGGGTCCCCCATATTTTTAAAACCAGCACCGGGCTCCACTAGCCAGAGAGATAATGCCACAGCCGGGGGACACTTTTATGTAGGTCCCTGCGGCCCTGGCATTACCCCTCCAACTAGTCACCCCTGGCCGGGGTTCCCTGGAGGAGTGGGGACCCCTTAAATCAAGAGGTTCCTCCCCTCGAGGCACCCAAGGGCCAGGGGTGAAGCCCGAGGCTGTCCCCAGCACCCCTGGGTGGTGGGTGCCGGGCTGATAGCCATGTGTGTAAAAAAAGAATATTGTTTTTTCGTTGTGGAACTACAAGGCCCAGCAAGCCTCCCCCGCTTGCTGGTACTTGGAGAACCTCAAGTACCAGCAGGCGGGGAAATAACGGGCTTGCTGGTACCTGTAGTTCTACAACAACAAAAAATACCCAAATAAAAACACAAACACACACAGCGTGACAGTAAAATTATTGAGACAGGCTGTAGCATGTGGGTGCATGTAACCCTATAAAAGTGATGGATTGGGTGACTATTACAATACCCACTGTTGCTGTCTGAAAAATGATGGATTTATAGATTGCTCTGCCGAGACATGTTTTTTTCTAAAATGCACCACAGGTATGGATGGATAGTATACTTGACGACACAGAGGTAGGTAGAGCAGTGGCCTACTGTACCGTACTGCTATGTATTATATTATTTATTATTATTATTATCCTTTATTTATATGGCGCCACAAGGGTTCCGCAGTGCCCAATTACAGAGTACATAAACAAATAATCAAACAGGAAAACAGCAACTTACAGTTGACGACAATATAGGACAAGTACAGGGTAAATAAACATAGCTACATCAGCAGATGACACTGGAATAAGTATCAGGTGGCAGAAGACTGCTGGATTTGGTGCAGCTGAAGATTATTAAAGTAAGAAAAGAGTAAGCACATGAGGGAAGAGGGCCCTGCTCGTGAGAGCTTACATTCTAAAAGGGAGGGGTAGACAGACAGGGTGAGACAGATGGGGTACATAGAGAGCATGGAACAGAGGTTTAGGATGAGATTTGGCTGGGTTTGGTGAAGAAGTGGGTCTTGAGAGCCCGTTTGAAGTTTTGTAGAGAGGTGGAGAGTCTGAGGGGGAGAGGTAGGGAATTCCAGAAAAGTGGTGCAGCACGTGAAAAATCTTGGAGGTAGGAGTGGGAGGAAGTAATCCGTAGGCAGGAGAGTCGGTGTGCATTAGCAGAGCGAAAAGGACGGGTGGGAGTGTAAAGCGAGATAAGATCAGAGATGTAGATGGGAGAGGAGTGGGTGAGGGCTTTGTAAGCAAGTGTGAGAAGCTTGAAATGGATTCTGAAAGGGAAGGGGAGCCAGTGAAGGACTAGTAAGAGAGGAGAGGTGGACGTAGTGCGTTTGGTGAGGAAAATGAGCCGGGCAGCAGCATTGAGGATAGATTGGAGTGGAGAGAGGTATTTGTCAGGAATGCCAGTCAGGAAGAGATTACAGCAGTCCAGTCTGGAGATGACCAGTGAGTGGATAAGAGTCTTAGTAGCATCCTGGGTCAGAAAGGGTCTGATCCTGGAAATATTTTTTAGATGAAAACGGCAGGTTTGTGAGAGGTGCTGAATGTGTGGTTTGAAGGAGAGGGAGGAGTCAAGGATTACTCCAAGACAGCGCGCTTGGGGGGTAGAGGAGATAGTAGTGCCATCAATAGATAATGAGATTGTAGGAGGTGAGATTATGCGGGAGGGAGGGAAGATGATCAGCTCGGTCTTAGACATGTTAAGTTTAAGAAAGCGCTGGGACATCCAGGAAGAGATAGCAGAGAGACAGTTGGAGATACGAGTGAGGAGAGTAGGGGAGAGGTCTGGAGAGGAAAGATAGATTTGAGTGTCATCAGCATAGAGATGATATTGGAAACCAAAAGAACTAATGAGCTTACCTAGTGAGGACGTATAGAGAGAGAAGAGAAGAGGACCAAGGACAGAACCTTGGGGTACCCCTACAGTTAGTGGAAGTGAGGGGGAGGTGGAGTCATGAGAGGAGACAGAGAATGAACGGTCAGAAAGGTAGGACGACAACCAAGAGAGGGCAGTGTTACGCAAACCAATGGAGTGAAGGATTTGCAGTAGGAGAGGATGGTCCACAGTGTCAAAAGCAGCAGAGAGATCAAGTAGAATAAGTAGAGAGTAGTGTCCCTTAGATTTAGCAGCATGGAGGTCATTGCATACTTTTGTAAGGGCAGTTTCAGTGGAGTGGAGAGGACGGAAGCCAGACTGGAATGGGTCAAGCAGTGAGTGTGAGGAAAGAAAGGAAGTAAGGCGGTTGTAGACAATACGCTCAAGGAGTTTGGAGGCAAAAGGGAGGAGAGAGATGGGTCGGTAGTTGGAGATAGTGTTTGGATCAAGGGTAGGTTTTTTAAGAATAGGAGAGATGAGAGCGTGCTTGAAGGCAGAGGGGACAGTGCCTGATGAGAGGGAGAGATTGAGAAGGTGGGAAAGATGGGAACAAGCAGAAGAAGAGAGGTGGCAAAGGAGGCGGGAGGGGATAGGGTCAAGTGGGGAGGTGGTGAGGGGACAGGAACGAATGAGGGCCATGACTTCCTCTCCAGATGCATGGGAGAAAGATGACAGAGTTGGTGCGAGGGATGGGGAGGGTTGGTAAGGGATGGGAGAAGGCTGGTTACTGATAGTCTGGTGTGATGTGATGTCCTGACGTATGGAGTCAATTTTGGATGTGAAGTAAGTGGCAAAGTCAAGAGCAGAGAGTGAGGAAGGGAGACGAGGTGGAGGTGGGCAGAGGAGTGAGTTGAGAGTGGCAAAGAGGCGCCGGGGGTTGGAAGACTGGGAGGAGATGAGGTTCTTGAAGTATGACTGTTTAGCAAGAGAAAGGGCAGCACTGAAGGATGAGAGCATAAGTTTGAAATGGAGGAAGTCTGCCTTAGAGCGTGATTTCCTCCAGTGTCGCTCAGCAGTACATGAGCATTTTTGCAGATATCTGGTGCATTTGGTGTGCCAGGGTTGAGGTGTTAATTTGCAAGGGTGAATAGTGGTTGGTGGAGCAACAGAGTCAAGAGCAGAAGTAAGGGAAGCATTGTATGTGGAAGTGGCTTGTTCAGGGCATGAGAGAGAGAGAATAGGAGAGAGAAGTGAGTCAAACAGGGAGGAAAGGAATGTGGTGTCAATAGCTTCAATGTTACGCTTAGTGATGGTAGCCTTAGGAGGTAGAGATGGGGAAGTCGAGAGAGATAGGTTGAAGGAGAGCAGGTGGTGGTCAGAGAGGGGAAATGGGGAGTTGGAAAAATCAGAAATATCACAGCGGTGAGTGAAGACCAGATCCAGTGAGCTCCCATTCACATGGGAGGGTGAGGAGGTCCACTGGGAGAGACCAAGTGAAGAGGTGAGGTTAAGGAGTTTAGAGGCAGGGGATTGTGTGGGGATGTCAATAGGGATGTTGAAATCGCCTAGGATAATGGTGGGAATGTCAGAAGAGAGGAAGTGAGGAAGCCAGGAAGCAAAGTTGTCGATGAATTTGGAAGCAGTGCCAGGGGGCCGGTAAATGACAGCTACTCTAAGATGGACTGGTTGGAAGAGGCATATGGTGTGGACCTCAAATGTAGAGAATATAAGGGATGGTTCTGGTGGTATGAGTTGGTAGGAGTAACTAGAAGGTAAAAGGACCCCAACACCACCCCCATGGCGACCCCCAGGTCGGGGTGTGTGTGTGAATGTAAGGCCCCCAGCAGAGAGAGCAGCAGCAGAAGTAGTGTCAGAGGGCATAATCCAAGTTTCAGTAATGGCTAGTAGGTGTAGGGAGTTGGAAATGAAAAGGTCATGAGTGGGGACCAGTTTGTTACAAACAGATCTGGCATTCCAGAGGGCACAGGATAGGGGGTATGAGTTTGTGGGAGAGATGTGAATTAGATTTTCAGGGTTGCTGTAGCGATGAGGTGGGATTAACTTTGAGGGCAGGGATGATGAGAGAGTAGTGATGGTACGGGTGCCTGAGCTAGGAGGGGAAACTGCAGGAGGTGGGCAGGGAGGGAGGTCAGTGTGATGTGGATGGGGGTGTGGGGAGGTGACAGGGAAGGGAGAGAGGGAGCAGGGCTGAGTTGTGGGGTAGCAGGACCATGGGGCAGAGGTGAATGAAAGTGGGGTAACAGGAAAGGTGGGGGAAGGAAACAGAGGGATGGAGGGGAGACAGAGGAGGGGAGAGAGGAGGAGGTGGAGGAGACTAGTGGGGAAGGATAAAGATACATTATTAGGTAGACACTGAGTGATGTGGGGAGTATAAGAAAACCTTGACATAGTGTTAAGTAGGTAAATAGGTTGAAGTAGTGGAAGTAGGAGAGGAGACTGTAAGGCAATCCGAGCAGAAGAATTGCAGAAATGCAGGTGAGAAAAGCAGTGTAGGCTCAAGGGGTGTAGATTTAGTATGAAATGAGTCAAAAGCGTAGATAAAGTGGGTGCAGAAATGTATTTGGAGTGTAAGAAATGAAAGGATTGTGAGAGGTTTAAGAAGCAATGGTAATTATGTTAGATGTTTTAAGTGTTTGCAGGTAAAATTGCATTGGTGCAGCTGTGCTTAAAAAACAAAATTACAATAATACAGATACAGGCATTTGTAGGTGAAATGGATGGTTTATGAAATGTCCAAGTAAGGTAGTTCTGTGCTATGTAATCAGATGCAACAATCAGGAGGTGAGTGATCTGAGGAGTAAGTGACTCACATTTGTTATTAGTTCTTCAGTTTTCTTTGTTTTGTTAGATTGGTGTGCTTCTGTTTTCCTTCTTTTTCACTTCGATTGAACGCTGATTGAACACTGCTGTTATGTGTCAATTTTATCACGCTTTGATAAAAATGCACGCTTAGATCAATAAATGCACAGCCAAATGGCTTTGCACAGCCTACACCATTGGACTTAAGTAGAAGACTATTACAAGTGAAACCAATAATTGAAATCTGTAACCACACCCCACCCCCTCAAATGCCAGGCAATAAATTACCTTAAAAACAACAACCAGGCATTCCACAAAGATTAAACTGGGTCTATATCATTCAAAACTTTAAAAAAGTACTTAAAAATCACATACTATGCGATAATGTTTCAATTTGCATTACCCAGCAGAATTAGCTTTGCATATATAGATATAGTGCAGCAGAATATATTGGTGGTTGTAGTCAATTGTAATTACCTGTAGGTGACAAGAAGAGAAGAAACGTCAATTCACAATCGATATCAGCTGAAGATAAATTAACGCTGATTGAACGCTGCTGTTATGTGTCAATTTTATCACGCTTTGATAAAAATGCACGCTTGGATCAATAAATGCACAGCCAAACGGCTTTGCACAGCCTACACCATTGGACTTAAGTAGAAGACTATTACAAGTGAAACCAATAATTGAAATCTGTAACCACACCCCACCCCCTCAAATGCCAGGCAATAAATTACCTTAAAAACAACAACCAGGCATTCCACAAAGATTAAACTGGGTCTATATCATTCAAAACTTTAAAAAAGTACTTAAAAATCACATACTATGCAATAATGTTTCAATTTGCATTACCCAGCAGAATTAGCTTTGCATATATAGATATAGTGCAGCAGAATATATTGGTGGTTGTAGTCAATTGTAATTACTCAGCAGAATTAGCTTTTCATATATAGATATAGTGCAGCAGAATATATTGGTGGTTGTAGTCAATTGTAATTACCCAGCAGAATTAGCTTTGCAAATATAGATATAGTGCAGCAGAATATATTGGTGGTTGTAGTCAATTGTAATTACCCAGCAGAATTAGCTTTGCATATATATAGTGCAGCAGAATATATTGGTGGTTGTAGTAAATTGTAATTACCCAGCAGAATTAGCTTTGCATATATATAGTGCAGCAGAATATATTGGTGGTTGTAGTCAATTGTAATTACCCAGCAGAATTAGCTTTGCATATATATAGTGCAGCAGAATATATTGGTGGTTGTAGTAAATTGTAATTACCCAGCAGCAGCTCTACTGCACTCAACATCACCAGTGCTCACAATATATATAATGCTATATACTATGCCATAGTGGTGCTTACTATATAACACCCCCTACTGCGTTCCCCCTGGCAATGAGCATGACACCCAGAGAGTGAAACCCCTGGCAATGAGCATGACACCCAGCACGTGAAACTCTTGGCATTGAGCAGTTTTTGTAAAAGTAATTAGAAGCTTTACTGTAGGGCATAGTGTATCACAGATATTGTGGTGAGTGACATAATATGTTCCAAAGGGCATTAATGTGTGGGGCTTACCCTGCACAGAAACAAAATAACTCACCCAAATCTAACTCTTTCTGCACATGTTATATCTGCCTCCCCTGCAGTACACATGGTTTTGCCCAACTGCTAACAAAATTCCTGCTGCGATCAACTTGGAATTACCCCCATCGATTGATGTTTTCACACTGCTCGTGTATATAAGACATAGGGCCTAATTCAGTTTGGATCGTAATACGCGTTCCAACCGCAAAAACTATGAAGAGGATGGGGGCATATACGCAGGGTCCATCCTGTGCATGTGCCTACATTTTCTCCGGGTGCCCCGCAGAAAATACGAATGCCTCTGCCTGTCAATCAGTAGAGGGCGTACCTTCGCAGGTATATCGCGATCATGAGCCATGTCTCCCATTTTTGTCATTATAGGTGCTCTGTGAGCTGCTGGCCATGCCCCAGCCCCTCTGTCTCCCGTGAATAGAGATTGAGGCTTATTCAGACCAGATCGCTTCAATTTATTTTCACCCAGCGGGCAATCTGGTTTGCATTGCACATGCGTATGCGCCACAATGCGTAAGTGCGACGGCCCGGAGATCACAAGAAGATTGACAAGAAGAGGGTGTTTGTGTGGGTGGCAACTGAATGTGTCTAGGGAGTGTCCGGAAAAACACTGGAGGGACCCGGCGTTTTGTGGGAGGATTTGTGATGTCACCTCAATGGCTGAGTAAGTGCTGAGCTGTGCAGCTCTTGTGCACATGTGATCACACACCTGCACAGCAAATTTTCCCTTCCGCTGTAGGCGACAACTACCTGATTACAGGGATGCAAAAAACACACCCTAGCGATCGGGTCTGAATTACCCACAATGTGCATATTTGCAGAGCAACAAGCTACAGGGAGCCTTCCACCCCCCATCCACCCCCTTCCCCATGGGAAGGGGGGGGGGTGTTTGGGTTAGCTGGACATTCCCCAAAAAAGTGACTGTCCTGCAAAAATTGGGATAGTTGGGAGGTATGTTCAAATACATTTATTGTTTTGCATGCAGGGTAAATACTGGCTTCTTTGACATTTAGCCACAAATGCTGCACAGCTGAATTACAGTATTACACTGCAATTAACAGTTATGCTAGGACATTCCCCCTCCCAAATCTACCTCTCTCTGCATGTTACATCTGTCCCACAGTGGCGTGCGGTGAGGTCAGTGGCTAGTGAGGCACTACAGCCATAATGTCCGCCGAATCCTGCCCATGACCCTTAGCCAATGCCCGCTACTGCCTCTGAGCCGATACCCGCTGCCACCGCCAATGGCTTACAAACTCGCCCACAATCAACTGACCCAGCCCTCCGCACTATCCTGACTTCTCCCGTCTGCTTACTTTGTGCTTTCCAATGCACAATGCAAACTACAGGTAGTACTGCAGGGCCCACACCCTTTTACTTGCCTTACAGAGCAGCTCTGGGTCTGTTACAGTGCCCAGCTGCTGCAAGAAATCAGCTTGAATGCTTCAGGGGCTGGGGCATAGCCAACATGAGCCCCACACCGAAGGAGGGTGGAGGTGTTTAATGCGAACTAGGGGTCATCCAAGCGCCGCAAAAGGCCGCCATGCCCTGCACGCCCCTTTTCTCTTTTCATATGCAGACGAGAGTTGAAGCCAACTTTGACCCACTGCTTGGATGGCATTACCATATGCAAATCAATCTGCTGCAGGCCTTCCCCCAGGAATGCTTGCACTAGTTGTTGCATTTGGTTTGTTGTTTGGGGGTGCTTCAGTATTAGGCAGCCTTCTGCCCTCCCATGTTCATCTGAAAATATGTGTTCTCCCTGCAGTTGTTGTCCCCAGATGAGAGTTCCCTTGTGCTGCCTCAGTTGAATCTCCTTTACTTGACAGAGATGTGCCTGAGCAGCGGCCCTCCCCAGCCCTATCTCAAATCATACTTATTTTGCATAGGAGATACCATGGTCATGAAGATTGTTTTCCCAGGGTGAGGTTCATTCATTGCATTCTGGGTATGCTGACCCCTGTGATTTCCCCAAATGTGGGAAACTCGACTGCATTATTTGTGGTAGTGGGGGACTGTGTTTGTGCTTTCCTCTGGTCAGCTCTGGTAAAAGTCAGATTTCTTTGTCTCAGATCTTCCTCTAGCCTTGTTCTTCTTTCGAGAGTTCCCTTGTGCTGCCTCAGTTGGATCTCCTTCACTTGACAGGGGGGTGCACGAGCAGCGACCCTCCCCAGCTCTAGCCCAACTCCTATTTACCTGCCAGGTGAGATACTATGATCAGGAAGGTGCTTCTCCCAGGGCAAGGCTCACCCATTGCACTCTGGGTGTGCTGCTCCTGCGATTTCCCCAAATGTGGGACACTTGACTGCATAATTTGTGTTTCCTCTGGTCGGCTCTCATATAATTCAGATCTCTTTGTCTCAGGTCTTTCTCCAGCCTAGTTTGCTGTCTGTTTCCACTTCTCTTTTCTTGAGCCGCTCCCTTCTATGCAGTTGCGCACTATCCTGACCTCTCCCGTCTGCTTACTTTGTGCCTTCCAACGCACAATGCATACTACAGGTAGTGCTGCAGGGCCCACACCCTTTTACATGCTTTACAGAGCAACTCTGGAGCTGTTACAGTGCCCAGCTGCTGCAAGAAATCATCTTGAATGCTTCAGGGGCTGGGGCATAGCCAACATGAGCCCCACACCGAAGGAGGGGTCATCCAAGCGCCACAAAAGGACACCATGCCCTGCACATCCCTTTTTTCTTTTCATATGCAGACGAGGGTTGAAGCCAACTTTGACCCACTGCTTGGATGACATCACCATATGCAAATCCATCTGCTGCAGGCCTTCCCCCAGGAATGCTTGCACTAGTTGTTGCATTTGGTTTGTTGTTTGGGGGTGCTTCAGTATTAGGCAGCCTTCTGCCCTCCCATGTTCATCTGAAAATATGTGTTCTCCCTGCAGTTGTTGTCCCCAGATGAGAGTTCCCTTGTGCTGCCTCAGTTGAATCTCCTTTACTTGACAGAGATGTGCCTGAGCAGCGGCCCTCCCCAGCCCTATCCCAAATCATACTTATTTTGCATAGGAGATACCATGGTCATGAAGATTGTTCTCCCAGGGTGAGGTTCATTCATTGCATTCTGGGTATGCTGACCCCTGTGATTTCCCCAAATGTGGGAAACTCGACTGCATTATTTGTGGTAGTGGGGGACTGTGTTTGTGCTTTCTTCTGGTCAACTCTGGTAAAAATCAGATTTCTTTGTCTCAGATCTTCCTCTAGCCTTGTTCCTCTTTCGAGAGTTCCCTTGTGCTGCCTCAGTTGGATCTCCTTCACTTGACAGGGGGGTACCCGAGCAGCGACCCTCCCCAGCTCTAGCCCAACTCCTACTTACCTGCCAGGTGAGATACTATGATCATGTAGGTGCTTCTCCCAGGGCAAGGCTCACCCATTGCACTCTGGGTGTGCTGCCCCTGTGATTTCCCCAAATGTGGGAAACTTGACTGCATAATTTGTGTTTCCCCTGGTCGTCTCTCGTATAATTCAGATCTCTTTGTCTCAGGTCTCTCTCCAGCCTAGTTTGCTGTCTGTTTCCACTTCTCTTTTCTTGAGCCGCTCCCTTCTATGCCCTTGCGCACTATCCTGACTTCTCCCGTCTGTTTACTTTGTGCCTTCCAACACACAATGCAAACTACAGGTAGTGCTGCAGGGCCCACACCCTTTTACTTGCCTCACAGAGCAGCTCTGGAGCTGTTACAGTACCCAGCTGCTGCAAGAAATCAGCTTGAATGCTTCAGGGGCTGGGGCATTGCCAACATGAGCCCCACACCGAAGGAGGGTGGGGGTGTTTAATGCGAACTAAGGGTCACCCAAGCGCCGCAAAAGGCCGCCATGCCCTGCACGCCCCTTTTCTCTTTTCATATGCAGACGAGGGTTGAAGCCAACTTTGACCCACTGCTTGGATGGCATTACCATATGCAAATCAATCTGCTGCAGGCCTTCCCCCAGGAATGCTTGCACTAGTTGTTGCATTTGGTTTGTTGTTTGGGGGTGCTTCAGTATTAGGCAGCCTTCTGCCCTCCCATGTTCATCTGAAAATATGTGTTCTCCCTGCAGTTGTTGTCCCCAGATGAGAGTTCCCTTGTGCTGCCTCAGTTGAATCTCCTTTACTTGACAGAGATGTGCCTGAGCAGCGGCCCTCCCCAGCCCTATCCCAAATCATACTTATTTTGCATAGGAGATACCATGGTCATGAAGATTGTTCTCCCAGGGTGAGGTTCATTCATTGCATTCTGGGTATGCTGACCCCTGTGATTTCCCCAAATGTGGGAAACTTGACTGCATTATTTGTGGTAGTGGGGGACTGTGTTTGTGCTTTCCTCTGCTCAGCTCTGGTAAAAGTCAGATTTCTTTGTCTCAGATCTTCCTCTAGCCTTGTTCTTCTTTCGAGAGTTCCCTTGTGCTGCCTCAGTTGGATCTCCTTCACTTGACAGGGGGGTGCCCGAGCAGCGACCCTCCCCAGCTCTAGCCCAACTCCTACTTACCTGCCAGGTGAGATACTATGATCAGGAAGGTGCTTCTCCCAAGGCAAGGCTCACCCATTGCACTCTGGGTGTGCTGCTCCTGCGATTTCCCCAAATGTGGGAAACTTGACTGCATAATTTGTGTTTCCTCTGGTCGGCTCTCGTATAATTCAGATCTCTTTGTCTCAGGTCTTTCTCCAGCCTAGTTTGCTGTCTGTTTCCACTTCTCTTTTCTTGAGCCGCTCCCTTCTATGCCCTTGCGCACTATCCTGACCTCTCCCGTCTGCTTACTTTGTGCCTTCCAACGCACAATGCATACTACAGGTAGTGCTGCAGGGCCCACACCCTTTTACATGCTTTACAGAACAGCTCTGGAGCTGTTACAGTGCCCAGCTGCTGCAAGAAATCATCTTGAATGCTTCACGGGCTGGGGCATAGCCAACATGAGCCCCACACCGAAGGAGGGTGGAGATGTTTAATGCGAATTAAGGGTCATCCAAGCGCCACAAAAGGACGCCATGCCCAGCACATCCCTTTTTTCTTTTCATATGCAGACGAGGGTTGAAGCCAACTTTGACCCACTGCTTGGATGACATCACCATATGCAAATCCATCTGCTGCAGGCCTTCCCCCAGGAATGCTTGTACTAGTTGTTGCATTTGGTTTGTTGTTTGGGGGTGCTTCAGTATTAGGCAGCCTTCTGCCCTCCCATGTTCATCTGAAAATATGTGTTCTCCCTGCAGTTGTTGTCCCCAGATGAGAGTTCCCTTGTGCTGCCTCAGTTGAATCGCCTTTACTTGACAGAGATGTGCCTGAGCAGCGGCCCTCCCCAGCCCTATCCGAAATCATACTTATTTTGCATAGGAGATATCATGGTCATGAAGATTGTTCTCCCAGGGTGAGGTTCATTCATTGCATTCTGGGTATGCTGACCCCTGTGATTTCCCCAAATGTGGAAAACTCGACTGCATTATTTGTGGTAGAGGGGGACTGTGTTTGTGCTTTCCTCTGGTCAGCTCTGGTAAAAGTCAGATTTCTTTGTCTCAGATCTTCCTCTAGCCTTGTTCTTCTTTCGAGAGTTCCCTTGTGCTGCCTCAGTTGGATCTCCTTCACTTGACAGGGGGGTGCCCGAGCAGCGACCCTCCCCAGCTCTAGCCCAACTCCTACTTACCTGCCAGGTGAGATACTATGATCAGGAAGGTGCTTCTCCCAGGGCAAGGCTCACCCATTGCACTCTGGGTGTGCTGCTCCTGCGATTTCCCCAAATGTGGGACACTTGACTGCATAATTTGTGTTTCCTCTGGTCGGCTCTCGTATAATTCAGATCTCTTTGTCTCAGGTCTCTCTCCAGCCTAGTTTGCTGTCTGTTTCCACTTCTCTTTTCTTGAACCGCTCCCTTCTATGCCCTTGCGCACTATCCTGACTACTCCCGTCTGCTTACTTTGTGCCTTCCAACGCACAATGCGAACTACAGGTAGTGCTGCAGGGCCCACACCCTTTTAGTTGCCTTACAGAGCAGCTCTGGAGCTGTTACAGTGCCCAGCTGCTGCAAGAAATCAGCTTGAATGCTTCAGGTGCTGGGGCATAGCCAACATGAGCCCCACACCGAAGGAGGGTGGAGGTGTTTAATGCGAATTAGGGGTCATGCAAGCGCCGCAAAAGGCCGCCATGCCCTGCACATCCCTTTTTTCTTTTCATATGCAGACGAGGGTTGAAGCCAACTTTGACCCACTGCTTGGATGACATCACCATATGCAAATCCATCTGCTGCAGGCCTTCCCCCAGGAATGCTTGCACTAGTTGTTGCATTTGGTTTGTTGTTTGGGGGTGCTTCAGTATTAGGCAGCCTTCTGCCCTCCCATGTTCATCTGAAAATATGTGTTCTCCCTGCAGTTGTTGTCCCCAGATGAGAGTTCCCTTGTGCTGCCTCAGTTGAATCGCCTTTACTTGACAGAGATGTGCCTGAGCAGCGGCCCTCCCCAGCCCTATCCCAAATCATACTTATTTTGCATAGGAGATATCATGGTCATGAAGATTGTTCTCCCAGGGTGAGGTTCATTCATTGCATTCTGGGTATGATGACCCCTGTGATTTCCCCAAATGTGGGAAACTCGACTGCATTATTTGTGGTAGTGGGGGACTGTGTTTGTGCTTTCCTCTGGTCAGCTCTGGTAAAAGTCAGATTTATTTGTCTCAGATCTTCCTCTAGCCTTGTTCTTCTTTCGAGAGTTCCCTTGTGCTGCCTCAGTTGGATCTCCTTCACTTGACAGGGGGGTGCCCGAGCAGCGACCCTCCCCAGCTCTAGCCCAACTCCTACTTACCTGCCAGGTGAGATACTATGATCATGTAGGTGCTTCTCCCAGGGCAAGGCTCACCCATTGCACTCTGGGTGTGCTGCCCCTTTGATTTCCCCAAATGTGGGAAACTTGACTGCATAATTTGTGTTTCCCCTGGTCGGCTCTCATATAATTCAGATCTCTTTGTCTCAGGTCTCTCTCCAGCCTAGTTTGCTGTCTGTTTCCACTTCTCTTTTCTTGAGCCGCTCCCTTCTATGCCCTTGCGCACTATCCTGACTTCTCCCGTCTGCTTACTTTGTGCCTTCCAACGCACAATGCGAACTACAGGTAGTGCTGCAGGGCCCACACCCTTTTACTTGACTTACAGAGCAACTCTGGAGCTGTTACAGTGCCCAGCTGCTGCAAGAAATCAGCTTGAATGCTTCAGGGGCTGGGGCATAGCCAACATGAGCCCCACACCGAATGAGGGTGGAGGTGTTTAATGCGAACTAGGGGTCATCCAAGCGCCGCAAAAGGCCGCCATGCCCTGCACGCCCCTTTTCTCTTTTCATATGCAGATGAGGGTTGAAGCCAACTTTGACCCACTGCTTGGATGACATCACCATATGCAAATCCATCTGCTGCAGGCCTTCCCCCAGGAATGCTTGTACTAGTTGTTGCATTTGGTTTGTTGTTTGGGGGTGCTTCAGTATTAGGCAGCCTTCTGCCCTCCCATGTTCATCTGAAAATATGTGTTCTCCCTGCAGTTGTTGTCCCCAGATGAGAGTTCCCTTGTGCTGCCTCAGTTGAATCTCCTTTACTTGACAGAGATGTGCCTGAGCAGCGGCCCTCACCAGCCCTATCCCAAATCATACTTATTTTGCATAGGAGATACCATGGTCATGAAGATTGTTCTCCCAGGGTGAGGTTCATTCATTGCATTCTGGGAATGCTGACCCCTGTGATTTCCCCAAATGTGGGAAACTCGACTGCATTATTTGTGGTAGTGGGGGACTGTGTTTGTGCTTTCCTCTGGTCAGCTCTGGTAAAAGTCAGATTTCTTTGTCTCAGATCTTCCTCTAGCCTTGTTCCTCTTTCAAGAGTTCCCTTGTGCTGCCTCAGTTGGATCTCCTTCACTTGACAGGGGGGTGCCCGAGCAGCGACCCTCCCCAGCTCTAGCCCAACTCCTACTTACCTGCCAGGTGAGATTCTATGATCATGAAGGTGCTACTCCCAGGCTAAGGCTCACCCATTGCACTCTGGGTGTGCTGCTCCTGCAATTTCCCCAAATGTGGGACACTTGACTGCATAATTTGTGTTTCCCCTGGTCGGCTCTCGTATAATTCAGATCTCTTTGTCTCAGGTCTCTCTCCAGTATAGTTTGCTGTCTGTTTCCACTTCTCTTTTCTTGAGCCGCTCCCTTCTATGCCCTTGCGCACTATCCTGACTTCTCCCGTCTGCTTACTTTGTGCCTTCCAATGCACAATGCAAACTACAGGTAGTGCTGCAGGGCCCACACCCTTTTACTTGCCTTACAGAGCAGCTCTGGAGCTGTTACAGTGCCCAGCTGCTGCAAGAAATCAGCTTGAATGCTTCAGGGGCTGGGGCATAGCCAACATGAGCCCCACACCGAAGGAGGGTGGAGGTGTTTAATGCGAACTAGAGGTCATCCAAGCGCCGCAAAAGGCCGCCATGCCCTGCACGCCCCTTTTCTCTTTTTTGATATGCAGACGAGGGTTGAAGCCAACTTTGACCCACTGCTTGGATGGCATTACCATATGCAAATCAATCTGCTGCAGGCCTTCCCCCAGGAATGCTTGCACTAGTTGTTGCATTTGGTTTGTTGTTTGGGGGTGCTTCAGTATTAGGCAGCCTTCTGCCCTCCCATGTTCATCTGAAAATATGTGTTCTCCCTGCAGTTGTTGTCCCCAGATGAGAGTTCCCTTGTGCTGCCTCAGTTGAATCTCCTTTACTTGACAGAGATGTGCCTGAGCAGCGGCCCTCCCCAGCCCTATCCCAAATCATACTTATTTTGCATAGGAGATACCATGGTCATGAAGATTGTTCTCCCAGGGTGAGGTTCATTCATTGCATTCTGGGTATGCTGACCCCTGTGATTTCCCCAAATGTGGGAAACTCAACTGCATTATTTGTGGTAGTGGGGGACTGTGTTTGTGCTTTCATCTGGTCAGCTCTGGTAAAAGTCAGATTTCTTTGTCTCAGATCTTCCTCTAGCCTTGTTCTTCTTTCGAGAGTTCCCTTGTGCTGCCTCAGTTGGATCTCCTTCACTTGACAGGGGGGTGCACGAGCAGCGACCCTCCCCAGCTCTAGCCCAACTCCTATTTACCTGCCAGGTGAGATACTATGATCAGGAAGGTGCTTCTCCCAGGGCAAGGCTCACCCATTGCACTCTGGGTGTGCTGCTCCTGCGATTTCCCCAAATGTGGGACACTTGACGGCATAATTTGTGTTTCCTCTGGTCGGCTCTCATATAATTCAGATCTCTTTGTCTCAGGTCTTTCTCCAGCCTAGTTTGCTGTCTGTTTCCACTTCTCTTTTCTTGAGCCGCTCCCTTCTATGCCCTTGCGCACTATCCTGACCTCTCCCGTCTGCTTACTCTGTGCCTTCCAACGCACAATGCATACTACAGGTAGTGCTGCAGGGCCCACACCCTTTTACATGCTTTACAGAACAGCTCTGGAGCTGTTACAGTGCCCAGCTGCTGCAAGAAATCATCTTGAATGCTTCAGTGGCTGGGGTATAGCCAACATGAGCCCCACACCGAAGGAGGGTGGAGATGTTTAATGCGAATTAGGGGTCATCCAAGCGCCACAAAAGGACGCCATGCCCTGCACATCCCTTTTTTCTTTTCATATGCAGACGAGGGTTGAAGCCAACTTTGACCCACTGCTTGGATGACATCACCATATGCAAAACCATCTGCTGCAGGCCTTCCCCCAGGAATGCTTGCACTAGTTGTTGCATTTGGTTTGTTGTTTGGGGGTGCTTCAGTATTAGGCAGCCTTCTGCCCTCCCATGTTCATCTGAAAATATGTGTTCTCCCTGCAGTTGTTGTCCCCAGATGAGAGTTCCCTTGTGCTGCCTCAGTTGAATCTCCTTTACTTGACAGAGATGTGCCTGAGCAACGGCCCTCCCCAGCCCTATCCCAAATCATACTTATTTTGCATAGGAGATACCATGGTCATGAAGATTGTTCTCCCAGGGTGAGGTTCATTCATTGCATTCTGGGTATGCTGACCCCTGTGATTTCCCCAAATGTGGGAAACTCAACTGCATTATTTGTGGTAGTGGGGGACTGTGTTTGTGCTTTCTTCTGGTCAACTCTGGTAAAAATCAGATTTCTTTGTCTCAGATCTTCCTCTAGCCTTGTTCCTCTTTCGAGAGTTCCCTTGTGCTGCCTCAGTTGGATCTCCTTCACTTGACAGGGGGGTACCCGAGCAGCGACCCTTCGCAGCTCTAGCCCAACTCCTACTTACCTGCCAGGTGAGATACTATGATCATGTAGGTGCTTCTCCCAGGGCAAGGCTCACCCATTGCACTCTGGGTGTGCTGCCCCTGTGATTTCCCCAAATGTGGGAAACTTGACTGCATAATTTGTGTTTCCCCTGGTCGGCTCTCGTATAATTCAGATCTCTTTGTCTCAGGTCTCTCTCCAGCCTAGTTTGCTGTCTGTTTCCACTTCTCTTTTCTTGAGCCGCTCCCTTCTATGCCCTTGTGCACTATCCTGACTTCTCCCGTCTGCTTACTTTGTGCCTTCCAACACACAATGCAAACTACAGGTAGTGCTGCAGGGCCCACACCCTTTTACTTGCCTCACAGAGCAGCTCTGGAGCTGTTACAGTGCCCAGCTGCTGCAAGAAATCAGCTTGAATGCTTCAGGGGCTGGGACATTGCCAACATGAGCCCCACACCGAAGGAGGGTGGGGGTGTTTAATGCGAACTAAGGGTCACCCAAGCGCCGCAAAAGGCCGCCATGCCCTGCACGCCCCTTTTCTCTTTTCATATGCAGACGAGGGTTGAAGCCAACTTTGACCCACTGCTTGGATGGCATTACCATATGCAAATCAATCTGCTGCAGGCCTTCCCCCAGGAATGCTTGCACTAGTTGTTGCATTTGGTTTGTTGTTTGGGGGTGCTTCAGTATTAGGCAGCCTTCTGCCCTCCCATGTTCATCTGAAAATATGTGTTCTCCCTGCAGTTGTTGTCCCCAGATGAGAGTTCCCTTGTGCTGCCTCAGTTGAATCTCCTTTACTTGACAGAGATGTGCCTGAGCAGCGGCCCTCCCCAGCCCTATCCCAAATCATACTTATTTTGCATAGGAGATACCATGGTCATGAAGATTGTTCTCCCAGGGTGAGGTTCATTCATTGCATTCTGGGTATGCTGACCCCTGTGATTTCCCCAAATGTGGGAAACTCGACTGCATTATTTGTGGTAGTGGGGGACTGTGTTTGTGCTTTCCTCTGCTCAGCTCTGGTAAAAGTCAGATTTCTTTGTCTCAGATCTTCCTCTAGCCTTGTTCTTCTTTCGAGAGTTCCCTTGTGCTGCCTCAGTTGGATCTCCTTCACTTGACAGGGGGGTGCCCGAGCAGCGACCCTCCCCAGCTCTAGCCCAACTCCTACTTACCTGCCAGGTGAGATACTATGATCAGGAAGGTGCTTCTCCCAGGGCAAGGCTCACCCATTGCACTCTGGGTGTGCCGCTCCTGCGATTTCCCCAAATGTGGGAAACTTGACTGCATAATTTGTGTTTCCTCTGGTCGGCTCTCGTATAATTCAGATCTCTTTGTCTCAGGTCTTTCTCCAGCCTAGTTTGCTGTCTGTTTCCACTTCTCTTTTCTTGAGCCGCTCCCTTCTATGCCCTTGCGCACTATCCTGACCTCTCCCGTCTGCTTACTTTGTGCCTTCCAACGCACAATGCATACTACAGGTAGTGCTGCAGGGCCCACACCCTTTTACATGCTTTACAGAACAGCTCTGGAGCTGTTACAGTGCCCAGCTGCTGCAAGAAATCATCTTGAATGCTTCAGGGGCTGGGGCATAGCCAACATGAGCCCCACACCGAAGGAGGGTGGAGATGTTTAATGTGAATTAGGGGTCATCCAAGCGCCACAAAAGGACGCCATGCCCTGCACATCCCTTTTTTCTTTTCATATGCAGACGAGGGTTGAAGCCAACTTTGACCCACTGCTTGGATGACATCACCATATGCAAATCCATCTGCTGTAGGCCTTCCCCCAGGAATGCTTGTACTAGTTGTTGCATTTGGTTTGTTGTTTGGGGGTGCTTCAGTATTAGGCAGCCTTCTGCCCTCCCATGTTCATCTGAAAATATGTGTTCTCCCAGCAGTTGTTGTCCCCAGATGAGAGTTCCCTTGTGCTGCCTCAGTTGAATCTCCTTTACTTGACAGAGATGTGCCTGAGCAGCGGCCCTCCCCAGCTCTATCCCAAATCATACTTATTTTGCATAGGAGATACCATGGTCATGAAGATTGTTCTCCCAGGGTGAGGTTCATTCATTGCATTCTGGGTATGCTGACTCCTATGATTTCCCCAAATGTGGGAAACTCGACTGCATTATTTGTGGTAGTGGGGGACTGTGTTTGTGCTTTCCTCTAGTCAGCTCTGGTAAAAGTCAGATTTATTTGTCTCAGATCTTCCTCTAGCCTTGTTCTTCTTTCGAGAGTTCCCTTGTGCTGCCTCAGTTGGATCTCCTTCACTTGACAGGGGGGTGCCCTAGCATCAACCCTCCCCAGCTCAAGCCCAACTCCTACTTACCTGCCAAGTGAGATACTATGATCATGAAGGTGCTTCTCCCAGGGCAAGGCTCACCCATTGCACTCTGGGTGTGCTGCTCCTGCGATTTCCCCAAATGTGGGAAACTTGACTGCATAATTTGTGTTTCCCCTGGTCAGCTCTCGTATAATTCAGATCTGTTTGTCTCAGGTCTCTCTCCAGCCTAGTTTGCTGTCTGTTTCAACTTCTCTTTTCTTGAGCCGCTCCCTTCTATGCCCTTGCGCATTATCTTGACTTCTCCCATCTGCTTACTTTGTGCCTTCCAATGCACAATGCGAACTACAGGTAGTGCTGCAGGGCCCACACCCTTTTACTTGCCTTACAGAGCAGCTCTGGAGCTATTACAGTGCCCAGCTGCTGCAAGTAATCAGCTTGAATGCTTCATGGGCTGGGGCATAGCCAACATGAGCCCCACACCGAAGTAGGGTGGAGGTGTTTAATGCGAACTAGGGGTCATCCAAGCGCCGCAAAAGGCCGCCATGCCCTGCACGTCCCTTTTCTCTTTTCATATGCAGACGAGGGTTGAAGCCAACTTTGACCCACTGCTTGGATGACATCACCATATGCAAATCCATCTGCTGCAGGCCTTCCCCCAGGAATGCTTGTACTAGTTGTTGCATTTGGTTTGTTGTTTGGGGGTGCTTCAGTATTAGGCAGCCTTCTGCCCTCCCATGTTCATCTGAAAATATGTGTTCTCCCTGCAGTTGTTGTCCCCAGATGAGAGTTCCCTTGTGCTGCCTCAGTTGAATCTCCTTTACTTGACAGAGATGTGCCTGAGCAGCGGCTCTCACCAGCCCTATCCCAAATCATACTTATTTTGCATAGGAGATACCATGGTCATGAAGATTGTTCTCCCAGGGTGAGGTTCATTCATTGCATTCTGGGTATGCTGACCCCTGTGATTTCCCCAAATGTGGGAAACTCGACTGCATTATTTGTGGTAGTGGGGGACTGTGTTTGTGCTTTCCTCTGGTCAGCTCTGGTAAAAGTCAGATTTCTTTGTCTCAGATCTTCCTCTAGCCTTGTTCCTCTTTCAAGTGTTCCCTTGTGCTGCCTCAGTTGGATCTCCTTCACTTGACAGGGGGGTGCCCGAGCAGCGACCCTCCCCAGCTCTAGTCCAACTCCTACTTACCTGCCAGGTGAGATACTATGATCATGAAGGTGCTACTCCCAGGGCAAGGCTCACCCATTGCACTCTGGGTGTGCTGCTCCTGCAATTTCCCCAAATGTGGGACACTTGACTGCATAATTTGTGTTTCCCCTGGTCGGCTCTCGTATAATTCAGATCTCTTTGTCTCAGGTCTCTCTCCAGTATAGTTTGCTGTCTGTTTCCACTTCTCTTTTCTTGAGCCGCTCCCTTCTATGCCCTTGCGCACTATCCTGACTTCTCCCGTCTGCTTACTTTGTGCCTTCCAATGCACAATGCAAACTACAGGTAGTGCTGCGGGGCCCACACCCTTTTACTTGCCTTACAGAGCAGCTCTGGAGCTGTTACAGTGCCCAGCTGCTGCAAGAAATCAGCTTGAATGCTTCAGGGGCTGGGGCATAGCCAACATGAGCCCCACACCGAAGGAGGGTGGAGGTGTTTAATGCGAACTAGAGGTCATCCAAGCGCCGCAAAAGGCCGCCATGCCCTGCACGCCCCTTTTCTCTTTTTTGATATGCAGACGAGGGTTGAAGCCAACTTTGACCCACTGCTTGGATGGCATTACCATATGCAAATCAATCTGCTGCAGGCCTTCCCCCAGGAATGCTTGCACTAGTTGTTGCATTTGGTTTGTTGTTTGGGGGTGCTTCAGTATTAGGCAGCCTTCTGCCCTCCCATGTTCATCTGAAAATATGTGTTCTCCCTGCAGTTGTTGTCCCCAGATGAGAGTTCCCTTGTGCTGCCTCAGTTGAATCTCCTTTACTTGACAGAGATGTGCCTGAGCAGCGGCCCTCACCAGCCCTATCCCAAATCATACTTATTTTGCATAGGAGATACCATGGTCATGAAGATTGTTCTCCCAGGGTGAGGTTCATTCATTGCATTCTGGGTATGCTGACCCCTGTGATTTCCCCAAATGTGGGAAACTCGACTGCATTATTTGTGGTAGTGGGGGACTGTGTTTGTGCTTTCCTCTGGTCAGCTCTGGTAAAAGTCAGATTTCTTTGTCTCAGATCTTCCTCTAGCCTTGTTCCTCTTTCAAGAGTTCCCTTGTGCTGCCTCAGTTGGATCTCCTTCACTTGACAGGGGGGTGCCCGAGCAGCGACCCTCCCCAGCTCTAGTCCAACTCCTACTTACCTGCCAGGTGAGATACTATGATCATGAAGGTGCTACTCCCAGGGCAAGGCTCACCCATTGCACTCTGGGTGTGCTGCTCCTGCAATTTCCCCAAATGTGGGACACTTGACTGCATAATTTGTGTTTCCCCTGGTCGGCTCTCGTATAATTCAGATCTCTTTGTCTCAGGTCTCTCTCCAGTATAGTTTGCTGTCTGTTTCCACTTCTCTTTTCTTGAGCCGCTCCCTTCTATGCCCTTGCGCACTATCCTGACTTCTCCCGTCTGCTTACTTTGTGCCTTCCAATGCACAATGCAAACTACAGGTAGTGCTGCAGGGCCCACACCCTTTTACTTGCCTTACAGAGCAGCTCTGGAGCTGTTACAGTGCCCAGCTGCTGCAAGAAATCAGCTTGAATGCTTCAGGGGCTGGGGCATAGCCAACATGAGCCCCACACCGAAGGAGGGTGGAGGTGTTTAATGCGAACTAGAGGTCATCCAAGCGCCGCAAAAGGCCGCCATGCCCTGCACGCCCCTTTTCTCTTTTTTGATATGCAGACGAGGGTTGAAGCCAACTTTGACCCACTGCTTGGATGGCATTACCATATGCAAATCAATCTGCTGCAGGCCTTCCCCCAGGAATGCTTGCACTAGTTGTTGCATTTGGTTTGTTGTTTGGGGGTGCTTCAGTATTAGGCAGCCTTCTGCCCTCCCATGTTCATCTGAAAATATGTGTTCTCCCTGCAGTTGTTGTCCCCAGATGAGAGTTCCCTTGTGCTGCCTCAGTTGAATCTCCTTTACTTGACAGAGATGTGCCTGAGCAGCGGCCCTCCCCAGCCCTATCCCAAATCATACTTATTTTGCATAGGAGATACCATGGTCATGAAGATTGTTCTCCCAGGGTGAGGTTCATTCATTGCATTCTGGGTATGCTGACCCCTGTGATTTCCCCAAATGTGGGAAACTCAACTGCATTATTTGTGGTAGTGGGGGACTGTGTTTGTGCTTTCCTCTGGTCAGCTCTGGTAAAAGTCAGATTTCTTTGTCTCAGATCTTCCTCTAGCCTTGTTCTTCTTTCGAGAGTTCCCTTGTGCTGCCTCAGTTGGATCTCCTTCACTTGACAGGGTGGTGCACGAGCAGCGACCCTCCCCAGCTCTAGCCCAACTCCTATTTACCTGCCAGGTGAGATACTATGATCAGGAAGGTGCTTCTCCCAGGGCAAGGCTCACCCATTGCACTCTGGGTGTGCTGCTCCTGCGATTTCCCCAAATGTGGGACACTTGACGGCATAATTTGTGTTTCCTCTGGTCGGCTCTCATATAATTCAGATCTCTTTGTCTCAGGTCTTTCTCCAGCCTAGTTTGCTGTCTGTTTCCACTTCTCTTTTCTTGAGCCGCTCCCTTCTATGCCCTTGCGCACTATCCTGACCTCTCCCGTCTGCTTACTTTGTGCCTTCCAACGCACAATGCATACTACAGGTAGTGCTGCAGGGCCCACACCCTTTTACATGTTTTACAGAGCAGCTCTGGAGCTGTTACAGTGCCCAGCTGCTGCAAGAAATCATCTTGAATGCTTCAGGGGCTGGGGCATAGCCAACATGAGCCCCACACCGAAGGAGGGTGGAGATGTTTAATGCGAATTAGGGGTCATCCAAGCGCCACAAAAGGACGCCATGCCCTGCACATCCCTTTTTTCTTTTCATATGCAGACGAGGGTTGAAGCCAACTTTCACCCACTGCTTGGATGACATCACCATATGCAAAACCATCTGCTGCAGGCCTTCCCCCAGGAATGCTTGCACTAGTTGTTGCATTTGGTTTGTTGTTTGGGGGTGCTTCAGTATTAGGCAGCCTTCTGCCCTCCCATGTTCATCTGAAAATATGTGTTCTCCCTGCAGTTGTTGTCCCCAGATGAGAGTTCCCTTGTGCTGCCTCAGTTGAATCTCCTTTACTTGACAGAGATGTGCCTGAGCAGCGGCCCTCCCCAGCCCTATCCCAAATCATACTTATTTTGCATAGGAGATACCATGGTCATGAAGATTGTTCTCCCAGGGTGAGGTTCATTCATTGCATTCTGGGTATGCTGACCCCTGTGATTTCCCCAAATGTGGGAAACTCAACTGCATTATTTGTGGTAGTGGGGGACTGTGTTTGTGCTTTCTTCTGGTCAACTCTGGTAAAAATCAGATTTCTTTGTCTCAGATCTTCCTCTAGCCTTGTTCCTCTTTCGAGAGTTCCCTTGTGCTGCCTCAGTTGGATCTCCTTCACTTGACAGGGGGGTACCCGAGCAGCGACCCTTCGCAGCTCTAGCCCAACTCCTACTTACCTGCCAGGTGAGATACTATGATCATGTAGGTGCTTCTCCCAGGGCAAGGCTCACCCATTGCACTCTGGGTGTGCTGCCCCTGTGATTTCCCCAAATGTGGGAAACTTGACTGCATAATTTGTGTTTCCCCTGGTCGGCTCTCGTATAATTCAGATCTCTTTGTCTCAGGTCTCTCTCCAGCCTAGTTTGCTGTCTGTTTCCACTTCTCTTTTCTTGAGCCGCTCCCTTCTATGCCCTTGCGCACTATCCTGACTTCTCCCGTCTGCTTACTTTGTGCCTTCCAACACACAATGCAAACTACAGGTAGTGCTGCAGGGCCCACACCCTTTTACTTGCCTCACAGAGCAGCTCTGGAGCTGTTACAGTGCCCAGCTGCTGCAAGAAATCAGCTTGAATGCTTCAGGGGCTGGGGCATTGCCAACATGAGCCCCACACCGAAGGAGGGTGGGGGTGTTTAATGCGAACTAAGGGTCACCCAAGCGCCGCAAAAGGCCGCCATGCCCTGCACGCCCCTTTTCTCTTTTCATATGCAGACGAGGGTTGAAGCCAACTTTGACCCACTGCTTGGATGGCATTACCATATGCAAATCAATCTGCTGCAGGCCTTCCCCCAGGAATGCTTGCACTAGTTGTTGCATTTGGTTTGTTGTTTGGGGGTGCTTCAGTATTAGGCAGCCTTCTGCCCTCCCATGTTCATCTGAAAATATGTGTTCTCCCTGCAGTTGTTGTCCCCAGATGAGAGTTCCCTTGTGCTGCCTCAGTTGAATCTCCTTTACTTGACAGAGATGTGCCTGAGCAGCGGCCCTCCCCAGCCCTATCCCAAATCATACTTATTTTGCATAGGAGATACCATGGTCATGAAGATTGTTCTCCCAGGGTGAGGTTCATTCATTGCATTCTGGGTATGCTGACCCCTGTGATTTCCCCAAATGTGGGAAACTCGACTGCATTATTTGTGGTAGTGGGGGACTGTGTTTGTGCTTTCCTCTGCTCAGCTCTGGTAAAAGTCAGATTTCTTTGTCTCAGATCTTCCTCTAGCCTTGTTCTTCTTTCGAGAGTTCCCTTGTGCTGCCTCAGTTGGATCTCCTTCACTTGACAGGGGGGTGCCCGAGCAGCGACCCTCCCCAGCTCTAGCCCAACTCCTATTTACCTGCCAGGTGAGATACTATGATCAGGAAGGTGCTTCTCCCAGGGCAAGGCTCACCCATTGCACTCTGGGTGTGCCGCTCCTGCGATTTCCCCAAATGTGGGAAACTTGACTGCATAATTTGTGTTTCCTCTGGTCGGCTCTCGTATAATTCAGATCTCTTTGTCTCAGGTCTTTCTCCAGCCTAGTTTGCTGTCTGTTTCCACTTCTCTTTTCTTGAGCCGCTCCCTTCTATGCCCTTGCGCACTATCCTGACCTCTCCCGTCTGCTTACTTTGTGCCTTCCAACGCACAATGCATACTACAGGTAGTGCTGCAGGGCCCACACCCTTTTACATGCTTTACAGAACAGCTCTGGAGCTGTTACAGTGCCCAGCTGCTGCAAGAAATCATCTTGAATGCTTCAGGGGCTGGGGCATAGCCAACATGAGCCCCACACCGAAGGAGGGTGGAGATGTTTAATGTGAATTAGGGGTCATCCAAGCGCCACAAAAGGACGCCATGCCCTGCACATCCCTTTTTTCTTTTCATATGCAGACGAGGGTTGAAGCCAACTTTGACCCACTGCTTGGATGACATCACCATATGCAAATCCATCTGCTGTAGGCCTTCCCCCAGGAATGCTTGTACTAGTTGTTGCATTTGGTTTGTTGTTTGGGGGTGCTTCAGTATTAGGCAGCCTTCTGCCCTCCCATGTTCATCTGAAAATATGTGTTCTCCCAGCAGTTGTTGTCCCCAGATGAGAGTTCCCTTGTGCTGCCTCAGTTGAATCTCCTTTACTTGACAGAGATGTGCCTGAGCAGCGGCCCTCCCCAGCTCTATCCCAAATCATACTTATTTTGCATAGGAGATACCATGGTCATGAAGATTGTTCTCCCAGGGTGAGGTTCATTCATTGCATTCTGGGTATGCTGACTCCTATGATTTCCCCAAATGTGGGAAACTCGACTGCATTATTTGTGGTAGTGGGGGACTGTGTTTGTGCTTTCCTCTGGTCAGCTCTGGTAAAAGTCAGATTTATTTGTCTCAGATCTTCCTCTAGCCTTGTTCTTCTTTCGAGAGTTCCCTTGTGCTGCCTCAGTTGGATCTCCTTCACTTGACAGGGGGGTGCCCTAGCATCAACCCTCCCCAGCTCAAGCCCAACTCCTACTTACCTGCCAAGTGAGATACTATGATCATGAAGGTGCTTCTCCCAGGGCAAGGCTCACCCATTGCACTCTGGGTGTGCTGCTCCTGCGATTTCCCCAAATGTGGGAAACTTGACTGCATAATTTGTGTTTCCCCTGGTCAGCTCTCGTATAATTCAGATCTGTTTGTCTCAGGTCTCTCTCCAGCCTAGTTTGCTGTCTGTTTAAACTTCTCTTTTCTTGAGCCGCTCCCTTCTATGCCCTTGCGCATTATCTTGACTTCTCCCATCTGCTTACTTTGTGCCTTCCAATGCACAATGCGAACTACAGGTAGTGCTGCAGGGCCCACACCCTTTTACTTGCCTTACAGAGCAGCTCTGGAGCTATTACAGTGCCCAGCTGCTGCAAGTAATCAGCTTGAATGCTTCATGGGCTGGGGCATAGCCAACATGAGCCCCACACCGAAGTAGGGTGGAGGTGTTTAATGCGAACTAGGGGTCATCCAAGCGCCGCAAAAGGCCGCCATGCCCTGCACGCCCCTTTTCTCTTTTCATATGCAGACGAGGGTTGAAGCCAACTTTGACCCACTGCTTGGATGACATCACCATATGCAAATCCATCTGCTGCAGGCCTTCCCCCAGGAATGCTTGTACTAGTTGTTGCATTTGGTTTGTTGTTTGGGGGTGCTTCAGTATTAGGCAGCCTTCTGCCCTCCCATGTTCATCTGAAAATATGTGTTCTCCCTGCAGTTGTTGTCCCCAGATGAGAGTTCCCTTGTGCTGCCTCAGTTGAATCTCCTTTACTTGACAGAGATGTGCCTGAGCAGCGGCCCTCCCCAGCCCTATCCCAAATCATACTTATTTTGCATAGGAGATACCATGGTCATGAAGATTGTTCTCCCAGGGTGAGGTTCATTCATTGCATTCTGGGTATGCTGACCCCTGTGATTTCCCCAAATGTGGGAAACTCGACTGCATTATTTGTGGTAGTGGGGGACTGTGTTT